>NC_141541.1:44806944-44958333 GCF_021556685.1 Rattus norvegicus
TTCCACTTGGACAGTCCTCAGGACCAGGCTTTCCTCTGTCTTAACTAATGGCTGCTGTCCTGCTTCCTCCCTCCTCTCCATCACATCCATTCTTCCTTTCTTCTTTGGCAGCTTCTTCTTCCTTCTTCCCTCCTAGTGATCCTCTCTAGCAAAGCCCTCAAAAACTCACCTCCACCATCTCTCTGCTGTGCTTCTTTATAATCACAATTAACTGGGAGCAGAGTCACTTTTTTGGGAGTTTTAACCAGTCTTACATTCTACCAATTAGCTTTAAAATACAAGCAGAATTAGGTCAGTCCCCTACAGGGTTTTCTTTTCTTTTTTTTTTCTTTTTTTTTTTTTGGTTGGTTTAATTTTTCCTTTACCTCTTTACTTTTTATTTGATTTTTGGCTATCTCTTATTAATTGTTTATTTTATTTATTTATATTTCCAATGTTGTTCCTCTCTCCAAAATCCCCTAATGAAGCCTATCATCACATTTCTGCTCAGCTTTCCCTATATAACAGTGCTCCCCAACTCACACATATTCATTCCCGCCTCACACCTCTAGGATCTCCATTTGGTGGGGCAACAGGCCTAGCAGAGTAAGGTCCTACAACCACATTGATACAAAGTAAATCAATCCTCTCATACACAGTACCTAGGACCATAGACCCATACTTGTATACAAGTTGGCTGGCAGTTAAATCCCTAGGAGCTGTGGGTTTGGTCACAGAGGGTCTGGTTAGATATTAAAGACCAATGATTGCTGCTTTCTCTTCTTTTTCTGGTTATAGAGGAAATTATGTTTGTGTGCTTCTCTTTCTTGAAATTATTGTGAGATGATTAATTTCTTGGATTTTCTTGGGTAAAATTTAGTTCGTTGTCTTGTAGTTTACCTCCTATTATCCTATGTTGTGCTTTCTTAGAGAAAAATATTGTTTAAATTTGGTTTTGTCATGTAATATCTTGGTTTCTTCATTTATGGTGATTGTGAATTACACAGTGTATAGGAGCTTGGGTCTGCATTACATCTGCCCAAGATTTTCTGGCTATTAGAGTCTCTATTGAGAACTCTGGTGTAATTCAAATAGGTCTGAATTCATTTGGTAATGGATATTTGTACTACACCCTTTAATGTTCTTTCTTGGATCTGTGAATTTAGTGTTTTAATTTTTATGTGAAGGGAGGAATTTTTCTGGTACAATTAATTTGGCGTTCTGTAGGCTTTTTGTATTTTTTGGCCATTGCAATTCGCTTCTATATCTATTGTCCTTAGTTTTGGCCTTAAATTGTGTCCTGAAATTCATGATATTTTGGATTCAATACACCATACATTTTCATCTGAGATGGATTCTTTTGCTTTGTGTGGTGACCTCCTTGATCCCTATTCTTCCATTTATTATCCCGCTGGATAATGAGACATAATCAGGAATGATGACCTCTTACCATAAACTATATGAAAATAGGGAGGTGAATTTATGTGTCAAGTATCAGTAGTCTCCTGGATAGGTTTCCTTCCTGGTTGGCCATATACAACAGTTTCAAAAGCCCATGATTTGTGTTCCCTGGGATTCCTACGATGATGCAATCAGACATAACAGAGAAAGACCGGAATACATATGAGGGAACTTGATTTATATAATTGAGAGAACATTTGAAAGTTAGGTTACAAAATATATGATCACACTGTGATCACCAAGAATGTATTATTTAATGAAAAACTATTTTGTGTTATGGCATCGCCAGGGCACAGACATTTATGCAAGAGCCATTAGTTTCCTGTAAACATGGACTTTATTACTGTATGGCTCACCTACCACACACCTTTCTTGCAAAGGTAAAAAGTGCACTTAGGTCCAGAGCAGATCAAGGCAGGACTTGAAAGCAAATGAAGGTAGCTAAGGCAATGGAAAGTCTTTGAGTTGAAGGATATTTAGGAAAGTGTTCAGAGGGACCAAGAATGCCCTTCTTCTTGGACGTCAGTGAATTAGGAAGGACACTTGGGAGCTTTACTTGACATCAGCATCTGAGTCCAGGAACTTCATTGGTAAAATTAATGTCTGGATTTTGTGTTGTGAAACAGCACATTGGCTCTGCAGCGTTTGGCAAGGTCCATGGACAGAGAGATCACACCAGCTGGGAACAATCTGACAAGAAATCAGGTTTCCTTTAGTCACCTGAGAGGTCCTCAGGGAGAGAGGAATGGATTGGTAGCACTTTAATAGAAGGCTTTATGATCTCAATAGTGCTACTCTAGATGTCTTCAGTATAGATGCAGAAAAAGAAAAACTAAATGACTTCAAAGGAATTAGCTCAATTCTGAACATGATTATTTCATATTGGCAGTTTATACTTGATTCGTCTTTTTAAATTTAAACAAGAGCATAGGGTGTAAATTCGAGGTAGCATCACAGTCACAGTACATTTATACCATCTTTAAGGTGCCCAGCATCTAACCCCACGTGGCTGGAGATTCTACTTTTAAATGCATCACCAGAGAAAATTTCCAATTAACCATGCCAGGGAAGCCCTGATCAGTGTGTATGCTCTGTCCATCTCCACAACAACCCAATTCAGCAGAAACGCCTCCTTTTTACAGGTGAAGAAATCACAGTTCAGAGCAAATGATCATCAGGTCCCTCAGTCTCACTGGCTGTCACTTACACCCACATCCTTCTCTGTGAAGGGAAGCATTGGGCCTGATGTGGGCTGTGCAAGCTGACTCTCCTGAGATGATCAATGCTCTTCTTGAACCTGGGAGAACTGAAGACAAGATGAGCACACAGACTCCTGGGATAGATTGTGCCTCTGGGTGCTAGGGTGGGACACAGTATCCCTTGCCATGTGCCTCTCCTCATCTGAGGAGTCTGCTCCCATGTGTCAGCTTCTATGGCAGTGGGTCTCAACACTCCTAGTGCTGCAACTCTTTAATACAGCTCTTCATGCTGTGGTGACCCCAACCATAAAATTGTTTCATTGCTACTTCATAATAAATATTGCTGTTCTTATAAGTCATAATATGCAAGGTATCTGTTATCAAGGTATCTGATATCAAGGTATCTGATATGCAATCTGTGTGAGAGGTTGTGCCTCACAGGTTGATAAACATTGCTTTATACAATTTATTTTTAAAAGAAAGGCCTTCATATAAGGAGGACCTGAGGCAGTCCTAAGTGCAGAGACACCGTGAAGTAGTGACAAGTTTTAGCAGGCTCAAGGCTGCTTGCATTATCGACATCAGAGATTTCTGGCTAAAGGCACAATGTGAAATCACGGTCCCCATTACTTTTCTTACCTCAATTTCCTCCGTTACGTCTGTCTGCTTGGACATGTTTTCCAGGAAGCTAGTCTCTGTAGTCTCCGATAAAGGCAGAATGCTAAAGGCAGGAATGGTTTCCCTCTTTCAGCCCACAGTCACTTTTATAGAAGTAAGTTCAAATCCCCCGTGGGTAACTGTGTGTCTCTCACATAGTGGATGAGAATTGAAATATCACCTGTTTGAGTTGAGAAAAACCAACTCCCACTTCAGATTTAGAGCTGACCAACAATTACTTCCAGGAGAATGAAGAAGCTGGCCAGGCCTGGATACTCAGATCCCCTCCCTGCCGGGATAATCCCACCCACAGTAGACTTCAGCTTCACCTAGCAGGTGTTACAGAAAAGTCTGTCCTTAAGATTCCGAAATCCACAATATGCACAAACCCTATAGTTGTTAGGTGGCCGATTTGGGGGATTTCTCCAGGTTATAATAATTCTGCCCTCTTCTCTCCCCTTGGATGCACTCTGTTCTCTCTTGTCTGTTGGTCCTAGAAGGACCTGGGTCAACTCATGGGCTTCTAGGGGAGGAACTTTTGTTGTAGGAGTGAACATGGATCCAGAATGCAACCCCATTCTGACTGGGCAACTAAGCTCCAGAAAATTTCCCCAGGCAAAGACTTGGGTCATGTGGGAGCCTACACTGTTTAACAATGAGATCTGGTTGCTTTCTCCAGGAAGAAGCACTTGGGGGTTGAGTATCACTTCTCAACCTTCTGTTTTAAGTCACTTCTCAGAAGAGACACTTTGTTCTACTCCTCCATGGGACCTACCCTTCAGTGTGGCTGGAGGATCCTATGGTGTTACAGCTCTGAGTTGGGAGTAGGAGCACTCAGACTGACTTGGAGAAGCCTATTTTCAAGTTTATCTAGATGTGAGGAACAGGTGCTTTTAAAGAAGCATGTGAAAGTTTTTCCTGCAGGAATGCCCACTCTGCTGACAAAGTCAGGCAGGCAGGGAAAAGGGAGTTCATTTCCTGCCATCACAACCTACCAGACTCTCTGTGGGGTGAAGTATTCCCTCACCTTGGTAACAAGAGCATGTAATAAATGAAGTTTTGTCGCTCTCTGTAGTGGAGCCGATGTCCAAATCTCACTGAGAATCATGCATAGCCTGGATTTAGGCTGTATTAATGTAGGCAAACAATTTCAGTGTTATCTGCAAGGTACCATGGGAGAGTAGTAACCCAAGTCTGCATGCACCTCGACAGTTTTCACTGTAGACTTCTAATTCATCTTATAAATTTTTATAGTGAGTTCATGGAAGAACAGGCTCAAACATAGACATGAACAATCACAGACACCCCCATACACACACACACACACACACACACACACACACACACACGCCCATACTTTACTGACATGGTGCATATTTTTTGCACACCACAAATATGGTGAACATTAATGAAAATACACTAATTATTAAATCAATGGAGGAAGCTGTGGTGAAGCTGGGGTGTAGAGTTACTTAAAAGGTCCTATGAAGGCTCTTCTTTTGCTGGAGGCTAATCTTCAAATGCAATTGGGGTTCCCTATGTTCTTTTTGCATAGCACATAGGACTAGGGTGGAAACCAGGGTTTTCAGCATGTATGGCAAGTACTGTAACATTGAATTAAATCCTTAGGCTGGAACACAATTAATGTTACACAAAATTACAGGGCAAGCTGGATGAAGACACCTAGCTGACAGTGTGGACATCTTAAGATTTGTACTGGACAGTGACAGACTTTTCTGAAGACTGGAAATGTTTACAATGTCAGAGAGAAAGGAAGGCCACTTAGACTACAATTTACTCTAAGAACAGTTTATTCAAGTAAGGGATAACTTGAACTATTGTCTCCTGTCACAGATGTCAGTAGAAATTATGCAAGGTATTGTATGCCAGTGGTAGCATTAGCAAGACAAAGCACACCTTGTCTTGAAGGCTAATAAATTAGGAATATGTATAGCAAGACACAAGCTCTTCCAGGTCCTTTTATATTAACTGAGAACCTCAAATACAGTGGCAATGTGAAAGTGTGGTGGATATCTAGGTACCACTAGCTTCTGTTTTGATACAGACGACCCTTTCTGTGGCATGGTCAGCTTCTAATGAATGACTAGAGGACCTATGCTTGAGAATAAACAAACAATACATTGCTTCTCTAGATGCTGAGCTCTTAAAAGCCTTGGTGTCACAGCAACTGTTTGTGGACATTCTGGATCATTCCTTCTGAATTTTAACTTTCTGAGTAACTCAGACTCTGAGTAAGTCAGTTCAATTCCATAAATTGGAAATCAGTCACCTGGAAAAAAATACATTTACAACAGGAACCCAGATTTGCCACGGAAAAAGGGCAGCTTGAACTGGCCCACCTAGGTTCTGGGTTTGCACAGGCTTGCTATCCAAAAGAAACATGTGCTCACAGCTGTAGGCTGCATTCACTATGGTTGCTCTTGAGGTTCCTCCCTAAACTGCTTAGATTAAGATAAATTTCTTAATATCTATCAAAAGAATTCATTATGTGCAGCAGGCCTACAGGAAGATAGTTTCCATTCTGTATTTTATAAATGTGCATAGTAGATATGGTCATCATTGATACTAGGTGAAGGATCTGCTCTAATATGGAAACTAAGTGATGCTGTAGGAACATCCTGAATCCTCAATGAGCAGTGGGGCCACCTGAGCCCTCTATGGATGCCTGGGTGCCTAACACATTGAGCCTGCACAGCTCAGTAAGAATACACATTTCCTGAGATCTCTCTGTTTAATTTGAGGTACCATGTCCACCTAAGGGAGCACATGCCCTGGAAAGACAAAAGCCACCTGCAGGATCTGTGGTGATGCCTCACAGGTTAGAACCTGCAGGATCTGTGGTGATGACTCACAGGTTAGAACCTCTGCTGCTCTCTCAGAAGAAGCACATGGTTCCCAACAATGATCTACAACAGGGAATGTGATTTCTTTTTTTGGACTATGAGGGAAATTCACCCAGGACAGGCCACAGACATACAGTAGAGAAAAAGACCCACTGACATAAATGATCATTCTACACCTAATCCACAACAATAAAAACACAGCATATGTATGGTCTAGGACAACAGCATTTATCAAAACCTTTTTCCCAACATGACTTTGGAGGTCATTATCTGTGGGGGCATATTGAGAGTGTATTGCAAGAAAGACTGAAGCATATGGTTCTCCATTAGGATTACTTCCATATACCTTTGGAAATGTCAATTTTTCTACAGCTCTACAAATATGAATGTATATTAGTCAAAATGTGCTACACAGGATCAATAATGAACGTGTGTTGTAGATTGTTTTATTAAGATTAGCAGAAAACGCCCGGCCCGCAGCAGCTCTCTGCTCCCAAACCCAGTGGGAGAGAGACCTCACCGCCTGGTCAGGTGGGCACTCCTGAGGCTGCAGAGCGGAGGAGACCACCAACACTGCCCACCCCTGCCCACATCCCTGGCCCAGGAGGAAACTGTATAAGGCCTCTGAGTGCCCGTAGGGGAGGGCCCAGGAGCTGCAGGACCCCTGCGCCTGAGACACCGCCGGAACCTGAAGGAAACAGACCGAATAAACAGTTCTCTGCACCCAAATCCCGTGGGAGGGAGAGCTAAACCTACAGAGAGGCAGACATGCCTGGGAAACCAGAAGAGACTGCACTCTGCGCACATCCAGACGCCAGAGGAAAACACCAAACGCCATCTGGAACCCTGGTGCACTGAGGATCCCGGAAAGAGCGGCCCAGATCTTCTCTGTTGCTGCCGCCGCAGAGAGGACTTAGGCAGTACCCCACGAGCACACTTGAGCCTCGAAACCTCAGGTAGGACCAACATTTCCCCTGCAAGAAACCTGCCTGGTGAACTCAAGACACAGGCCCACAGGAACAGCTGAAGACCTGTAGAGAGGAAAAACTACACGCCCGAAAGCAGAACACTCTGTCCCCATAACTGGCTGAAAGAAAACAGGAAAACAGGTCTACAGCACTCCTGACGCACAGGCTTATAGGACAGTCTAGCCACTGTCAGAAATAGCAGAACAAAGCAACACTAGAGATAATCTGATGGCGAGAGGCAAGCGCAGGAACCCAAGCAACAGAAACCAAGACTACATGGCATCATCGGAGCCCAATTCTCCCCCCAAAAAAATCATGGAATATCCAAACACACCAGAAAAGCAAGATCTAGTTTCAAAATCATATTTGATCATGATTCTGGAGGACTTCAAGAAAGACGTGAAGAACTCCCTTAGAGAACAAGTAGAAGCCTACAGAGAGGAATCGCGAAAATGCCTGAAAGAATTCCAGGAAAACATAAATAAACAAGTAGAAACCCATAGAGAGGAGACACAAAAATCCCTGAAAGAATTCCAGGAAAACACAATCAAACAGTTGAAGGAATTAAAAATGGAAATAGAAGCAATCAAGAAAGAACACATGGAAACAACCCTGGATATAGAAAATCAAAAGAAGAGACAAGGAGCTGTAGATAGAAGCTTCACCAACAGAATACAAGAGATGGAAGAGAGAATCTCGGGAGCAGAAGATTCCCTAGAAATCATTGACTCAACTGTCAAAGATAATGTAAAGCAGAAAAAGCTACTGGTCCAAAACATACAGGAAATCCAGGACTCAATGAGAAGATCAAACCTAAGGATAATAGGTATAGAAGAGAGTGAAGACTCCCAGCTCAAAGGACCAGTAAATATCTTCAACAAAATCATAGAAGAAAACGTCCCTAACCTAAAAAAAGAGATACCCATAGGCATACAAGAAGCCTACAGAACTCCAAATAGATTGGACCAGAAAAGAAACACCTCCCGTCACATAATAGTCAAAACACCAAACGCACAAAATAAAGAAAGAATATTAAAAGCAGTAAGGGAAAAAGGTCAAGTAACATATAATGGCAGACCTATCAGAATCACACCAGACTTTTTGCCAGAAACTATGAAGGCAGAAGATCCTGGACAGATGTCATACAGACCCTAAGATAACAAAAGTGCCAGCCCAGGTTACTGTATCCTGCAAAACTCTCAATTAACATAGATGGAGAAACCAAGATATTCCATGACAAAACCAAATTTACACAATATCTTTCTACAAATCCAGCACTACAAAGGATAATAAAGGGTAGAGCCCAACATAAGGAGGCAAGCTATACCCTAGAAGAAGCAAGAAACTAATCGTCTTGGCAACAAAACAAAGAGAAGAAAAGCACACAAACGTAACCTCACATCCAAATATGAATATAACAGGAAGCAATAATCACTATTTCTTGATATCTCTCAACACCAATGGCCTCAACTCCCCAATAAAAAGACATAGATTAACAAACTGGATACGCAACGAGGACCCTGCATTCTGCTGCCTACAGGAAACACACCTCAGAGACAAAGACAGACACTACCTCAGATTGAAAGGCTGGAAAACAACTTTCCAAGCAAATGGTCAGAAGAAGCAAGCTGGAGTAGCCATTCTAATACACGTGCTCCACTATGTTCATAGCAGCCTTATTTATAATAGCCAGAAGCTGGAAAGAACCCAGATACCCTTCAACAGAGGAATGGATACAGAAAATGTGGTACATCTACACAATGGGATATTACTCAGCTATCAAAAACAACGGCTTTATGAAATTCGTAGGCAAATGTTTGGAACTGGAAAATATCATCCTGAATGATCTAACCCAATCACAGAAAGACATACATGGTATGCACTCACTGATAAGTGGCTTTTAGCCCAAATGCTTGAATTACCCTAGATGCCTAGAACAAATGAAACTCAAGATGGATGATCAAAATGTGAATGCTTCACTCCTTCTCTAAAAGGGGAACAAGAATACCCTTGGCAGGGAAGAGAGAGGCAAAGATTAAAACAGAGACTGAAGGAACACCCATTCAGAGCCTGCCCCACATGTGGCCCATACATATACAGCCACCCAATTAGACAAGATGGATGAAGCAAAGAAGTGCAGACCGACAGGAGCCAGAAGTAGATCGCTCCTGAGAGACACAGCCAGAATGGGGCAAATACAGAGGCGAATGCCAGCAGCAAACCACTGAACTGAGAATAGGACCCCCATTGAAGGAATCAGAGAAAGAACTGGAAGAGCTCGAAGGGGCTCGAGACCCCATATGTACAACAATGCCAAGCAACCAGAGCTTCCAGGGACTAAGCCACTACCTAAAGACTATACATGGACTGACCCTGGACTCTGACCTCATAGGTAGCAATGAATATCCTAGTAAGAGCACCAGTGGAAGGGGAAGCCCTGGGTCCTGCTAAGAGTGAACCCCCAGTGAACTAGATTGTTGGGGGGAGGACGGCAATGGGGGAAGGGTTGGGAGGGGAACACCCATAAGGAAGGGGAGGGGGGAGGGGGATGTTTGCCCGGAAACCAAAAAATTATTATTAATTATTAAATAAATTAAAAAAATTTTTCAAAAAAAAAGATTAGCAGAAAACATGACCGCATGGATAAAGTATGGCAGTGATCACATCATAAAATGTGCATCCAAGAAAAGAACACATTATCCACACAAAACACACTATCACTCTAGGTAAGCATTGGTGGCTTTGAATTTACTATTTAGCCCAGGAACTCTCGACCATGCAGAATCCATCATTAGCTGTCAGTTCTAAGAGCACAAGAGGGAACAGAACACTTGAATAAGCAAGATGGTCTAAAGAGTCAAGAGTTACAAATCAAGTTTTATTCATAAGGAATACAATTTAAAACAAAAATGATTAAAATGAATATTAATATAAATATATAAAAGTATTTTCAGATGTGAAAAATATTAACAAGAACATATAACTATGAAATAACAAAACAAAAACTTCATTTAAGATGATAACAAAAATATTTCTAAACAGCATATTCTTAGTGAACATTTAGAAGCACAGTTATATTGCTGTTTCTCCTCTAGCAGGCAAAATGGCAATGCAGTTCCCAAGTGGTCTCTCAAGTGGTGTTATCCTAAACAGAAAGAGAATAAGATATCAATCAGTCAGACTGGCTTAGTGAAAGATAAATTTAGTGTTTCTTAGCAAAAAATAAATTAAACTATGAGGGAGAGTATTCATCCAAAAAAATGTTGGTATTATTCAGGATGGCGGTCTGCAGGGGAATCCTGAGAAAGCAACCTATTCTTCAGGAGGCTCTCTTCCTGCTGTGTGTCCCATTCCAGCTCTTTTGCAATTCCTGAGACCAGGGAGAGGAAGGCAGTTATTCAGAAACTGATGTGTTGGGGACTTGCATGCTAGCTATCAGCTTGCTGCCTTCTACCCACTCAGCTCTATTTTAGGTCACCATTGATGTGTTAACTGATAACATTGCTGGTGTGTCTGTGGGCAGGGCAAAGTCTACAACAACCCTGACAGTAATGTGGGCTGCCCATCTGGGCCTCAGACTTTAACCAGTGCAAACCAAGAACAGGGCAATGGGAAGAGACCTCATTGGGTTGCAGGATGAAAGGAGAAGTCAACCTGTCACCAAGATGAAAGCCAATGACAAAGAATAATTTGCCATTTGCACTCGGTTCTTATCCCTGAAAGGTGCTTCCCAACATGGAGGTCACATGACCACAGAATATCATTTATCACAGGAACAAAACTTGTTCAAAGTGGTACATAGCATCCATTCTATCACAGGGACATGCAGTAATATGATAGGTTATTCATCTGTCACCATTTCCAGACTGCAGCTTCAAAAAGAGCACCAAAGCATAGTTGTTAATAAGTCAGTTCCTGAAAAGTGGTTGTCTTCCCAGAATACTCGTGCACAGACAGAGGAATGAACATTCCATAGCATGAGGTGGTTGTATTGTTGGAGTGTACATTATTAATGTGGTAGGGAAAGCAAACATGTATCAAATTGGCAAATGGAATCAGATAATTTTAGGCTGACACAGCTGCTTGTCCCTACCAGATGTTGCTTGGTCTGGAGGTTGCTGGTTTTCTCCTGTTCGTCTTTATCTTTCTTGTTCAAATCAAACAAAAATTTCTGTAGCAGCGGTGCAGAATCAAGCTGTTCTGCTTTGCTCTCTTTTCTGAATGGGAACAACTTCTTCTGCATACATATCTTGTCCATATGGATCCGGCTGGGCAGGTTCCTGGAAACACACACTCCATAGTTAGATCCTGCACCCTCTTCCTCCCATTCCTACTCCCAAGTCTCACAAACACGCTCTGGACCCAGATACAAGTGAAAACTTCATAGAATACATCTTGATACACACAAGGCTGCTGCACAAACATCAAACAGCCAATTCAGGGAAGACTAAATTGTTTCTGTGACCCAAGTACCAAAAAGCGTTCATTTCTCTCCACAACAACAGGGGATATACATCTATCCATGGAAGCAAAAGGCATGGGGGCAACATTAATAAATAGTGGGCAAATACCCTCAAAGGAGGTCAGTAGAATTAAGGGAAGGTCATGTTATCCATGTGGTCCACACACTGAGTTTTGTTAAACCTGGTGTGACCGCAGAGGCCCAGTTCAGCCTATTAGCCATTTGGTGAGCTGAATAAGTACTGGTCTACCTAGAGCCTTCTGAAGATGCCTAGACACTCTGGGTATGAGTAACAGTCTCCTGTGGACCTAAAAACTGAGTCCAAAAGGCCCAGGACACAGTGATGTTTAAAGAGCACAAGACATGGAGCCAGAGCTGCTAGACCTCCAGTCAGAACAAAGGATGGCACCTGTGGGCAAAGCAGAGTTAATGGCCTCTCTGACCAGTGCTCACCGATAGAAGTTAATTTCCTTCTGGAGTTCCTGAAATTTCTCACAATGCTCGATGTTCCTCATCTCTAAGTTGTGCAGTAATGACATGACCTCCCTCTCCTTTATCTTCAATTTTTCATAAAATGGATTTGACCTGATGTAGCGGCTGGCCCTAGGACAGTAAAACCCAATGAACATCTGCGTTTAGGAATATATGAACTCAGGCTGGGTCTTCTAGTACCCCAGCCCTGGGAGGACAATTTCTGAGTTCTACATATTGGAAGCTTCTTCAGCTTCAGAAACTTGTTATTCTGGGCCCAGGACCCCATAAGCTCGGCATCGAGATAAAGGGTTCCCAGGTTCCCTTTCTTCACTCAGAAGGGCTGGATCTGCAGTCAAGCTAGTTATGCTAACAAGGGCCTAGGCCACAGCTCTCCCACATCCAAGACCTAGAAAACTGTGATTTCATTTTTCCTGTTTAGACAACAGGAATTCTACATCCTGAATAATTAATATTGTAGAGACACACAATTCACACAATTATGGAGTTGAGAACATAAATCGCCACAAAAGTATAATCTGCCCAAATGGCACAAATATACAGACAAATGTGACCACATTGGCAAAGAAGTGTGCAGTTGAAGAGGGGCTCCCAAAACAAAGCACTCACATCACCATGAAATTGTTATACATGAATATACTCAGGAAAAAACATAGACCCCTAGATTCCAAGTGTGGGGGGAAATATAAACATATAAAAATTGTGCATATGCATGTAGGTGTGTACACACAGAGACACAGAAACTGGGACACACACACAGGAAAAGAAAAGTAAACAGTAAGAGAATGAAAAAGGGAGCGAAATATGCAAACGGAGAACACAATCAGAATCAGAAAAAATGCATGCCACATTATTGGCTCAGAGGTAAACAAAAAAGAAGGAAAAGCCCTGTGTCTCTGGCCATCTAGTCAAACATTGAGATGAACAATTTGGGATCTGTCACCTCAGGCTACTGCAACAAGAGTCCTCACTCAGTCACCTTCCTAGCACACACCCAAACTCACAGCACCTAGAACCTTGCAAAGCTACCACCTGTCAAGGGCTTTCCAAATGCACACTGGGAACTCATGCTCCAGTAACGTTATCCCTGAATCCTCACTAAGGCCACAAGTTCAGATTTTCGGCTGGAGGCAGCAGATGAGACCATTTCCCACCTCACTCCTGACCAAGGGTCAGGTTCTGAATCTCCTCTATATCAGAAATGAGGTTTAGGACAAGTTCTTTGGGAGGCACAGCTTTCAAGACCCAACACCTTAATAGAATAAGATGTAGGTGACACTGCAGATCCATGAATGACACAAGGCAGTTTGGAGCAATGCATACCTGTTGTTCCTGTATCTCTCTGTCACGTAAGTCAGGAGATCTCTTAGCTCATTTCTCTCCTCAGTAGCTGACTGCAGCTGTCTAATCAGTCTCTGCTCTTCTGTGTTCTCCGTGTCGGCCTCCTTGTTGATTACCACAGGGCCAGGGGATGATGTCAGTCTCCCATCATCTGTAGGTAGAAGAACACAAGTGAACATTCATGGAGAGACTAGGGGAGTGTACATAGACCATGGCGATGCCCTAACAGGAGAAGAGCATGTGTAGAACACAGTGTCACCACAAAGAGTTTGTTGTTGCCTAAGAGACCTCCTCAGTGGAAGTCAACTCTCCCAGCCCTCTATAGAGACCAAGAGATGTCAGATGCCGGGTGTTCCCTATGCCTGCCAACCATACTCAAGTACCACAGAGATGGTTTCTACAGGATTGTTATCAACTTAACAGGGTACAACTTTCTTTCAGGACCCTCACCGCTGTACTTTCAGAAGTCAGATGATAAATTCAACCTCCAAAAGTTTTGAGTGATTGGAGATACTCAGATGTCCTGCACTGATACTCTAGGCCACCCCATTTGGAGTTAAAAAGCTTTGAGGGGGAAGTCACCATCAACAGACTTATCAATTCCCCTGTCTGAAACACCAAATGCCACAGAAGTACCAATTGGTTACAGGCTGAATCTTGGTGTACTTGCTCCACATCGTTTTGGAACTGTAAAAAGATGTTCGTAACACACAAACTCTAATGTATAATGCTAAGGATGTCCTATCCCTGAAAATTAGAAAAAGTCAAAGGAGTTCTAAGAACATAAGGTCATTGCCAGAAGCATAATTCTCTCCCTGATACTAAAGTCAGAGATCTACTTTATTTAAAGAAGCAATGAAAGTGAATTAGATTTATACTCTGTCTAAATTCAATAAAGATGGACACTCAATGTCTCCTGATGGTGTTATTATATCAATGTAACTTAACATATGCACTTTAAAAATGAAGGCCAGAAGTTCACAGAATAATAGCATTGGCCTTACCATATCCTCCCTTTGGGGATGGGCAAACTAATGTTCTCAAATCCTTGACTTTCAGGAATTGTGATCTTCATGGAATTTCAATTCCTTTGCAGATACTCCAGTTGTTGAGGCCCATTGGTAAACAGGTCAGCCTAAGCCTATTCTCCCTCTGAAAGAAAGCTCAGCCTACAATTCACAGAACTTACTCCGCATTCCCCAGGCCACCTTTCTTTGTCCATCATTTGTTTTTGATGAAAGGCGAGATTCCCTCACTCCAGTCTGTCCAAAATCAACGTTCACTCTCCCAAAATGCTTGCGAAGACGGGAATACATGTCTTCCTGTGTATCTGCAAGCAGGGACTGAGAAAAAGTAGGGCACTGGTGGTTACTACAACACTGGTGACATCACAGAGGATGCCAAGAACTCTCTAGGACACAATAGAATGTTCAAGAAGGGTCAGCTGATGTCATGGTGAACAGACTTTGCCTCTCTGCTAATAATCTCCCTGTATAGTGCATAAGCTGAGGTGCCCTTTCCAGGATACCTTCCCAGGGCATAGCCCCTGAGTACCTCCTGCTTCCAAGGCCAAATTTTCCTCAAGGCTTGATTATAAAAACCTTATTAATTCCTATGCATTTTAATGAATGTTTCCCTCCAAATCCTGCCCAAAAATGTCTCATCTTAAGTCAAATTATCCTTATTCATCAATATTAGCCATTAAAAATTCCTGAGAAATAATACCAGTTTGAATATGCAGTCAAAAGTTTCTCCTGTGTCCTTATGTACATGTGCTTGAAATCACATCAAGAAATAGACTGCAGGATAGGTTGCAACATGGGTGTGTGTTATGGGAAAACTCATGAAGCCTTGTACTTAGCATTCGACAGTTGCCCCAAAATCCCTTAGGAGAAAGAGTTGAAATCATTATGGTGCTAGGAACAGTGTGGAGTCAAATTGCCAGAGGAAAATGAAATGCTTTAGCCACCAATGAAGGCACCCGCATGGTGCTTGTGGGGTTCTCCTCTTTGCACCAACGTCACCAAAGGAGCATTGCTCACAGGCCTATGTAAGCTCTATCATGAGATTCTGTCTGACAGTTTGTATCTTGGGCCTCTCACTGAGCACGTGCTATCTTCTCTATATTTAACCCCACTCTTCTAGTTTGGAGACCCAACGGGTGATTATCTCTTTACAAGTATGCCGTGTTTTGGTCCATATCTCTTCCCTACCATGTCTATTCTGAATCTCCAGCTTCAGCTTGTCTCACCCTATGTTCCTCTGTTTGCCTGGAGTTATGCCCACATATTTTCT
This sequence comes from Rattus norvegicus, assembly GCF_021556685.1. Lineage (NCBI taxonomy): Eukaryota > Metazoa > Chordata > Mammalia > Rodentia > Muridae > Rattus > Rattus norvegicus. Next base: position 44,822,663 of record NC_141541.1, read on the forward strand.
GCTGCAGCTCTGGGCCATCAGATCTTTATTTCGTTCAATCGAAATCAGGTGAGACAACAGCTGATAGATCTCTTACCTTAGGTTGAGCTGGTAAGAAGGTCAAACATCTACAAAAAAGAAAACCTCATGCTGGGCCCTAGAAATGACAAGAAAAAGTCCTGCCAGCTCTTAGCTCTATGCCAGTAAAGAACTAAAAATTGAAAGCTGACACACCTTAGTACAGAGGGAGGTCACCTAATCATTACCCATTTTACACCTAAAAAATACCTTTATCTTTAACACTGATCAGCTAGATAAAATTAGAATATTTATGGGATGCATCAGATAAGAATGACTGTCACAATATTCAGTCCATTTGTATTTGGCAAAATTGGAAAAGGTACTTCATGAACTAAATTATATTAGTGTAAAATGTTGTACCGGAATCATTTTCTCTCACTTTTTAAGCTTTTATATTCTCTATTTATCATAGTTTGCACTTATTAGCCATAATAACTCTCTTGAAATGAAAAGTAATTTTGTAAATTTTAAATAATATAAGGGTTTATGTCCTTCATCTTTATAATTTTACACCTCTTTTGTGGACATATTGGCATTTTTTTCTTTTTCTTTTTTCAACTTCCACAAGTAGATTATTTTTTCTCTGATATGGAGAAGGATGCAAGGGTGGACTTCAGATATGAGGTGATGGTGGATATCAATGGAGTTGAGCTGCATGATGCGAAATTCACAGAGAACAAAAAAGGAGTTTAAAAAAACTAAAATGAGCACATTGGGGATGAAGAAGTGAATGCTTAGCATGAAGAGGATTGGCAGTGGACTCGGGATTTGTGGCATGGGCTGGGTTTGGGTGGGGTTCTGGAGTAGTCAGAATGTTGTCTGTTCTGGTCCTTCCAGGGAAACTCCTCCCTCTTCTCTCATCCCTCCTCTGCCTCCACCTCCACCTCCAACTGCCATAACTGCCTCCTACTACAGCAGCAGCTTCTGGGCATCTGCCTTTCTCCTCACTCTTGTAAGTGCTCAGGGGTGATACAAGCTTTGAAAAGTCCCGGGCTGCAGTCAGGCCATGCACACTCTATTGTCATCCCCTTCAGGGCTCAGGATTTATGGTGCCACAGCGGTTGTGGCGGGCATTTTTATGCTTCAGTGGGTTGTCTGTCGAGCCCCTCATTCTGGAACTCCCATGTCCCCCCTGGTCCTGTCAGGTTCCTAGTTGTCACATTCCTGTGTGATGGTTAACTCGTTTTCTTTTCTGTGTTTCATAACAAGAAAAGGTTAAGAGTAAACTATCTAATCATCTCCATCTGAGACCTGAGAAGGAGAAATGTTGCCTGAGTAAACAGGAAATTCAGAGCAAACAGCTTCCAATTCTAGAGAAATGACAGAAAATGTTGGCTACCGTGTCAGACAGTCAGCAAATATTCTTGTGTCATTGTGGTATACCCTGTCAATAGAATAGGCCAGGGGCTCTGACAACCATCCTTTGAAGTAGGTCCTTTGATGGACTATCCTCTTCTTTTTCCCTCCCAAGCCTGGGACAATAGACTTCCCATGATCTCCTTCTCCACAGTCTGGACAGCTTTCTGGCAGCAGTGGAGGTAAGTGGGTAGTATTTCACTTGATGGCCACTTTGCCACATTTGAAGGACACTCCAGTTAGGGTTCTTTAGTGCCCATCATTTTCTTCAGACATACTGGGGACACTGAAAGAGATGAGGTCTCTCCCACTGTGAAAAGCCTTTAACTATTAGGACATCTGAAATGGGAGATTCTTCAGATCTCTACAGGATTTGAAAATCACCTTTTGAAGTAAAGTCTATCTCAGTGGAAAAAAGTGGCTTTTTTCCAAGGGATTTACTTTCAGTTTAACTTTGAAATCATACAAGAAGATTCATAAAGCTGCACTAACTAAACTGTACCTGATTTCCCCAGAAGACTGAGTATTTATAGTTGGACAGTACTAGCTTGCATTCCTTAATTATCCATGGCAGTGTACAGTGGTAATTTTATACAATTAGAATTTATACCAAAGTGTGAATAAGCTTCATATACTTATATCTTAAACAAGAGTTTAATCATTTATGCAAGTACAATTTTAAATTCTATCATCATTCAAAATCCATGCCATCCTAAAATATTTGAGACTTGGAGTTGCTTTCTAGTATAAAAAGAGATTGAATAATCTATGCTTTTTATCATTTTAGCCCCTTTCTCCTGCTTCCAAAACCATAGATAGCAGAGAAAAAGGTTTGAGGAGAGAAAGAGCAAGTAAGAAATATATCCCTGATTCTAATCTCCTTTACTGTTTCCTCACTGACCATGACCAGTAAAAATTGCAACCAACCCCCTGAATGACAATGAACATCTATAACCCACTGCTGACAAATAAGCAGCCACCCATCCTTCCTTTGAGAGTTTGGGTGTCATGCTCAATAAAGTTGTATCCATATGTTTGTGGGGTGACAACAAGTTTGGGGACCTTACAATAATTGGGATATTTTCCAAATCCTGTGAGATCTTGCACTTTCAAATGCTTCCAGGTACTGAATGAGGAGGGATTAACTGAAGTCCTGGCTACATTAACAATTGAAAATATGAACACATACATTCACACCTTTTGAGGAAGGTCACACATTATCTACCTTTGAATTTGCTCAAAACTATTGGTCCATTACTTTTTTATTTAGATTCAGGTATCTTGTTAGTATACAGGCCGAAAGGATATAGATTGTTTGCCAAAATATTGCTAATTGCCTCTAAGCCAGTCACCAATAGAATTCCTCCATCCTTTCAAGTCTCATCAGAGAGGCTCTATTTTGCACACTACTCACAATACTTATGTCACCCATGTGGCAAACTAATAGGGAGTGTTATGATCTGCTTAAATATTTCAAAATTCTCCCTATCCAAAGTCTTACACCGTCCTCCAAAAAAAAAAAAAAAAAAAGAGAGAGAGAGATTCCTCACAAGGACAAGTCTACTAGTGCTGGTACCAGTTTATATATCAGTCACATTTCTGTTACTGCAAAAAAATACCATGACCAAAAGCATCTCAAGGAATACAGTTTTTCACCTTATGGTAACCAACCCCCAACTACAAAATTATTTCGTTGCTAAGTCATAAAGTTAGGTTACTACTCTTTTGAATGGTGATGTAAATATCCTGTATAAAGTATGTCTCTATGTGATTGCCCCAGGAAGTAGTTGGAACCAACGGGTTGAAAATTGCACTTTGTGTGTGGAGGTGGTGGTGGTGGTGGGTTTTTTGTTTTGTTTTGTTTCTTAGTTTGGCCTCTTTTTCAAAACCCAGAGGCTGATAAGTACATACACCAATATCTGGGTCTTTTATATAATTCCTATAGACTTTGTGTCTCTTCTCATGATATCAACAGACTTGGTTTCTTTTTTACTATTCCCCAAAATGAACTTGAAATTATTAAAGGTGATGCGTTCTGCAGTGATGTACTGTATACTATGTAGTAGTATCTGACTGCCCTGCTCATTTGTGCTTTCATTGGTTGAGATCTTTATTTCATTCCCTGAAGCCCTACATCAGAATTAGGACGGGATGGATTTAAGCATGTAGATGATTCTGGTAGGATTTGATATAACAATATTAATCCTACTGATGCATGAAAATGAGAAGTGTTTTCATTTTCTGGTTTGTTCAATTTTTTGTTATTTTTCTTAATGTTTTCATTGTAACATGTCTTCACTTTCTTAGATTTATTACAAGATTTTTAAGGCTATTCTGAATGTGTTTGTTTTCTTGGTATGTTTGTTGATATTTATTGTTGGTATACAGGAATTTTATTGATTTTAATGTGATTTCAGTGTGTGGGTCCATGAGCTGGAAGAATTTTCTAGTGGAACCGTAGTGTTCTTTACATATGGATCATATCACCTGCAAAGGAGAATACTCTGACTGCTTTCCTTCATATGGACATGCCTTTACATATTTCTGTTTTCATATTGTTTGGAGAAGACTTCCCATACTACTTGGATTAGATGAAAAGATTGAACATCTGTGACATATTCCTTATTTTAGTGGAAATGCATTAAGATTTTCTCCAGTTAGGATGCTGTTGGCCTTCTAAATTGTCTTTATAATGTTAAGGTATATCTTCTCCATATCCCAGAGTCTCCAGGACTATTTCATGTATCACTGTGAGAATTTGCCAAAGAAATTGTCTGCCTCTAGTGCAATGATCATGTGTTTCCTGTTCTTGATTTCATGTTGTGTATTGTTTATTCATTTGTATTTGTTGAAACATTCTTGCTCTCTGGAGGCAAGCCAACTTGATCATGCTACCTGATATATCTGAATTTTATTTGCCAGGATTTTATTGAGAAATTTTTCACTTAAGTGTTCCTTCCAATCTTTTTTTCTAGGCTTCGAAGAGACACCATGAGCAAGGGAAATTTTCAAAAAGAGAGTTTATTGGGGATTTTTGTTTCAAGAATCATGAGTCTGTGATCAGTATGTGGGGGTACATGGCAGCAGGTAGGCCACCATGTTTCTAGAGAACTAGCTGAGATCTTACATCTTATCTGCAAGTTGGACACAGAGAAAGTAAGAGTTAAGTATAAATGGTATGGAATTTGGGAACCTCAAAGCCCAATCCCATAACAATCCGACAAAAAAAAAAAAAAAAAAAAAAAAACATATCTTCTACTTCTTCCCGCACATTTCCTCTAATCAGCAACAAACATTCATACATGTGAGTTTATTGGAGCCACTATCATTCAAAAGACCACATTCTACTCCCAATTGTCCATAGGATCTTAAACATATCGTAATGAAAAATGCACTTAGCTTGCTTTCCAAAAGCCCTATAGTCTTTCACAGTCTACACAGTTTGTCCAAAGAGCTTCTTAAAACTGCAGGCAGTCCCTTAATTATTCCCTCTATGAAATCAAATGGCCAATTACACACATCCAATGTGTAATGCCAAATCACATATGTTATCATTGCAAAGGGAAGTTGGGAAGGTGGCAAGCCAATTCAAGGCATAATCCCAATAGCGCACACTCCACATTCTCTACCTCTGACAGAAGATGAAGAGATTATATGGGTTCACTCCTCTGGCTTTGGTGATTGTAACATAATTCATAAACTTTTATTGTATCATATAGATCTGTGGATGGTGGTTGTGTTTTCAATGTCACTCATTTCTAGGAATCTTAATATTTCCTTATTTTTTTCTCACCTGATCCTTCAGTAGTGTATTGTATATGTTACTTACTTTCCATGAGTGTGTGTATTTTCTGTACTTTTAATTGTGTGATACCAGTTTGATTCCTTTGGGCTCAGATAGAATGCACAACATTCCTTCAACTTTCTTATATTTTCTGAGGCTTATTTTTTTTCCTAATCTGTGGTCAATTTTGGAGTAATGTCCACAGGCTGATAGAAAATATATGTATATTTCACTGTAGTTTTTTAGTTCCATTTGCCTGATCATGTCACTTAATTCTGCTTCTCCTATTTTGTTTATTTGCATATGATCTCTTAAGTTGTCAGAATGGAGAAGTAATACAAATCACAACCACTATTATAACTAATCTGTAGTTTCACTATTATAACTACCTGTAGCTATCTGATAACATATATTTTTAAATTTGGGAAGTCTTTGTTAACATGTATATATTTAGAATTGTAGTAGGTTTTAGTAATTGCAAAGTATGAAGTGAATATCCTTATATCTTCTGGACAGGATGAGTTTGAAATCTATTCTGTCAACTAGATAGAGAAACTGCATAGGATTGCTAAAGGGACATGGTTCTTTGTTCTGTTTCCCTAGTATTCCCTCTATATCTCTCATGATGGCAATCCTGTTTCAGGCGAAATATATGATTGTTTACTAGGGAATTGAGGTTATTGATATGTAAATATTATTTAAACTTCTGTGTTAACTATTGTCAGTTTGTTAATTTTTAAGACTTTTGTAGGCTACTTTTGATTGACTGTCCTAGTGGTGTAAATTTTTTTCCTGTGTCCTCTGGTATTTTATCCTTCCCTGCAAATAAAGTATTCCTATTAGGATCCTCTATAGAGGTGGCTACTGGTTATACGTAGTTTTTAATTTATTTATAATATCACATAATCAGCACAGTAGCTGGGCAGCTGCCTGTTTTGCATGGAACTATGTCTAATTTCCAAATAATGACTCTGAACTCTTTCTTACAGTGTGGCATCTTGGCTGCTCTTTTTTCCACTTGGACAGCCCTCAGGACAGGTTTTCCTCTGTCGTAACTCATGGCTGCTGTCCTGCTTCCTCCCTCCTCTCCATCACATCCATTCTTCCTTTCTTTTTTTTTTTTTATTAACTTGAGTATTTCTTATATACATTTCAAGTGTTATTCCCTTTCCCGGTTTCCGGGCAAACATCCCCCTCCCCCCTCCCCTTCCTTATGGGTGTTCCTCTCCCAACCCACCCCCATTGCCGCCCTCCCCCCATAGTCTAGTTCACTGGGGGTTCAGTCTTAGCAGGACGCAGGGCTTCCCCTTCCACTGGTGCTCTTACTAGGATATTCATTGCTACCTCTGGGGTCAGAGTCCAGGGTCAGTCCATGTATAGTATTTAGGTAGTGGCTTAGTCCCTGGACGCTCTGGTTGCTTGACATTGTTGTACTTTTGGGGTCTCGAGCCCCTTCAAGCTCTTCCAGTTCTTTCTCTGATTCCTTCAACGGGGGACTTATTCTCAGTTCAGTGGTTTGCTGCTGGCATTCGCCTCTGTATTTGCCATATTCTGGCTGTGTCTCTCAGGAGCGATCTACATCCGGCTCCTGTCGGTCTGCACTTCTTTGCTTCATCCATCTTGTCCAATTGGGTGGCTGTATATGTATGGGCCACCTGTGGGGCAGGCTCTGAATGGGTGTTCCTTCAGTCTCTGTTTTAATCTTTGCCTCTCCCTTCCCTGCCAAGGGTATTCTTTTTCCTCATTTAAAGAAGGAGTGAAGCATTCACATTTTGATCATCCGTCTTGAGTTTAGTTTGTTCTAGGGATCTAGGGTAATTCAAGCATTTGGGCTAATAGCCACTTATCAATGAGTGCATACCATGTATGTCTTTCTGTGATTGGGTTAGCTCACTCAGGATGATATTTTCCAGTTCCAACCATTTGCCTACGAATTTCATAAACTCGTTGTTTTTGATAGCTGAGTAATATTCCATTGTGTAGATGTACCACATTTTCTGTATCCATTCCTCTGTTGAAGGGGATCTGGGTTCTTTCCAGTTTCTGGCTATTATAAATAAGGCTGCGATGAACATACTGGAGCACGTGTCTCTTTTATATGTTGAGGCATCTTTTGGGTATATGCCCAAGAGAGGTATAGCTGGATCCTCAGGCAGTTCAATGTCCAATTTTCTGAGGAACCTCCAGACTGATTTCCAGAATGGTTTTACCAGTCTGCAATCCCACCAACAATGGAGGAGTGTTCCTCTTTCTCCACATCCTCTCCAGCATCTGCTGTCACCTGAGTTTTTGATCTTAGCCATTCTCACTGGTGTGAGGTGAAATCTCAGGGTTGTTTTGATTTGCATTTCCCTTATGACTAAAGATGTTGAACATTTCTTTAGGTGTTTCTCAGCCATTCGGCATTCCTCAGCTGTGAATTCTTTGTTTAGCTCTGAACCCCATTTTTTAATAGGGTTATTTGTTTCCCTGCGGTCTAACTTCTTGAGTTCTTTGTATATTTTGGATATAAGGCCTCTATCTGTTGTAGGATTGGTAAAGATCTTTTCCCAATCTGTTGGTTGCCATTTTGTCCTAAACACAGTGTCCTTTGCCTTACAGAAGCTTTGCAGTTTTATGAGAATCCATTTGTCGATTCTTGATCTTAGAGCATAAGCCATTGGTGTTTTGTTCAGGAAATTTTTTCCAGTGCCCATGTGTTCCAGATGCTTCCCTAGTTTTTCTTCTATTAGTTTGAGTGTGTCTGGTTTGATGTGGAGGTCCTTGATCCACTTGGACTTAAGCTTTGTACAGGGTGATAAGGATGGATCGATCTGCATTATTCTACATGTTGCCCTCCAGTTGAACCAGCACCATTTGCTGAAAATGCTATCTTTTTTCCATTGGATGGTTTTGGCTCCTTTGTCAAAAATCAAGTGACCATAGGTGTGTGGGTTCATTTCAGGGTCTTCAATTCTATTCCATTGGTCTATCTGTCTGTCTCTGTACCAATACCATGCAGTTTTTATCACTGTTGCTCTGTAATACTGCTTGAGTTCAGGGATAGTGATTCCCCCTGAAGTCCTTTTATTGTTGAGGATAGCTTTAGCTATCCTGGGTTTTTTGTTATTCCAGATGAATTTGCAAATTGTTCTGTCTAACACTTTGAAGAAATGGATTGGTATTTTGATGGGGATTGCATTGAATCTGTAGATTGCTTTTGGTAAAATGGCCATTTTTACTATATTTTTTTTTTATTAACTTGAGTATTTCTTATATACATTTCAAGTGTTATTCCCTATCCCGGTTTCCGGGCAAACATCCCCCTCCCCCCTCCCCTTCCTTATGGGTGTCCCTCTCCCAACCCTCCCCCCATTGCCGCCCTCCCCCCATAGTCTAGTTCACTGGGGGTTCAGTCTTAGCAGGACGCAGGGCTTCCCCTTCCACTGGTGCTCTTACTCGATATTCATTGCTACCTATGGGGTCAGAGTCCAGGGTCAGTCCATGTATAGTATTTAGGTAGTGGCTTAGTCCCTGGAAGCTCTGGTTGCTTGACATTGTTGTACTTTTGGGGTCTCGAGCCCCTTCAAGCTCTTCCAGTTCTTTCTCTGATTCCTTCAACGGGGGACCTATTCTCAGTTCAGTGGTTTGCTGCTGGCATTCGCCTCTGTATTTGCCATATTCTGGCTGTGTCTCTCAGGAGCGATCTACATCCGGCTCCTGTCGGTCTGCACTTCTTTGCTTCATCCATCTTGTCCAATTGGGTGGCTGTATATGTATGGGCCACCTGTGGGGCAGGCTCTGAATGGGTGTTCCTTCAGTCTCTGTTTTAATCTTTGCCTCTCCCTTCCCTGCCAAGGGTATTCTTTTTCCTCATTTAAAGAAGGAGTGAAGCATTCACATTTTGATCATCTGTCTTGAGTTTCGTTTGTTCTAGGGATCTAGGGTAATTCAAGCATTTGGGCTAATAGCCACTTATCAATGAGTGCATACCATGTATGTCTTTCTGTGATTGGGTTAGCTCACTCAGGATGATATTTTCCAGTTCCAACCATTTGCCTACGAATTTCATAAACTCGTTGTTTTTGATAGCTGAATAATATTCCATTGTGTAGATGTACCACATTTTCTGTATCCATTCCTCTGTTGAAGGGGATCTGGGTTCTTTCCAGTTTCTGGCTATTATAAATAAGGCTGCGATGAACATAGTGGAGCACGTGTCTCTTTTATATGTTGAGGCATCTTTTGGGTATATGCCCAAGAGAGGTATAGCTGGATCCTCAGGCAGTTCAATGTCCAATTTTCTGAGGAACCTCCAGACTGATTTCCAGAATGGTTTTACCAGTCTGCAATCCCACCAACAATGGAGGAGTGTTCCTCTTTCTCCACATCCTCTCCAGCATCTGCTGTCACCTGAGTTTTTGATCTTAGCCATTCTCACTGGTGTGAGGTGAAATCTCAGGGTTATTTGATTTGCATTTCCCTTATGACTAAAGATGTTGAACATTTCTTTAGGTGTTTCTCAGCCATTCGGCATTCCTCAGCTGTGAATTCTTTGTTTATGCTCTAAGATCAAGAATCTACAAATGGGATCTCATAAAACTGCAAAGCTTCTGTAAGGCAAAGGACACTGTGGTTAGGACAAAACGGCAACCAACAGATTTGGAAAAGATCTTTCCCAGTCCTACAACAGATAGAGGCCTTATATCCAAAATATACAAAGAACTCAAGAAGTTAGACCGCAGGGAAACAAATAACCCTATTAAAAAATGGGGTTCAGAGCTAAACCATTCTTCCTTTCTTCTTTGGTAGCTTCTTCTTCCTTCTTCCCTCCTAGTGATCCTCTCTAGCAAAGCCCTCAAAAACTCACCTCCACCATCTCTCTGCTGTGCTTCTTTATAATCAAAATTAACTGGGAGCAGAGTCACTTTTTTGGGAGGTTTAACCAGTCTTACTTTCTACCAATTTACCAATTAGCTTTAAAATACATGCAGAATTAGGTCAGTCCCCTACAGGGTTTTCTTTTCTTTCTTTCTTTTCTTTTTTTTTTTTGGTTGGTTTAATTTTTCCTTTACCTTTTTACTTTTTATTTGATTTTTGGCTATCTCTTATTAATTGTTTATTTTATTTATTTACATTTCCAATGTTGTTCCTCTCTTCAAAATCCCCTAATGAAGCCTATCATCACATTTCTGTTCAGCTTTCCCTATATAACAGTGCTCCCCAACTCACACATATCCATTCCCACCTCACACCTCTAGGATCTCCATTTGGTGGGGCAACAGGCCTAGCAGAATCAAGGTCCTACAACCACATTGATACAAAATAAATCAATCCTCATACACAGTACCTAGGACCATAGACCCATACTTGTATACAAGTTGGCTGGCAGTTAAATCCCTAGGAGCTGTGGGTTTGGTCACAGAGGGTCTGGTTAGATATTAAAGACCAATGATTGCTGCTTTCTCTTCTTTTTCTGGTTATAGAGGAAATTATGTTTGTGTGCTTCTCTTTCTTGAAATTATTGTGAGATGATTAATTTCTTGGATATTCTTGGGTAAAATTTAGTTCGTTGTCTTGTAGTTTAACTCCTATGTTGTGCTTTCTTAGAGAAAAATATTGTTTAAATTTAGTTTTGTCATGTAATATCTTGGTTTCTTCATTTATGGTGATTGTGAATTACACAGTGTATAGGAGCTTGGGTCTGCATTACATCTGCCCAAGATATTCTGGCTATTAGTGTATCTATTGAGAACTCTGGTGTAATTCAAATAGGTCTGAATTCATTTGGTACTGGATATTTATACCTTACCCCTTTTTAATGTTCTTTCTTGGATCTGTGAATTTAGTGTTTTAATTTTTATGTGAAGGGAGGAATTTTTCTGGTACAATTAATTTGGCATTCTGTAGGCTTTTTGTATTTTTTTGGCCATTGCAATTCACTTCTATATCTATTATCCTTAGGTTTGGCCTTAAATTGTGTCCTGAAATTCATGGCTATTTTGGATTCAATACACCATACATTTTCATCTGAGATGGATTCTTTTGCTTTGTGTGGTGACCTCCTTGATCCCAATTCTTCCATTTATTTTCCCGCTGGATAATGAGACATGGTCAGGAATGATGACCTCTTACCATAAACTATATGAAAATAGGGAGGTAAATTTGTGTGTCAAGTATCAGTAGCCTCCTGGATAGGTTTCCTTCCTGGTTGGCCATATACAACAGTTTCAAAAGCCCATGATTTATGTTCCCTGGGATTCCTACGATGATGCAATCAGACATGACAGAGAAAGACCAGAATACACATGAGGGAACTTGATTTATATAATAGAGAACATTTGAAAGTTGGGTTACAAAATATCTGATCACACTGTGATCTCCAAGAATGTATTATTTAATGAAAAACTATTTTGTGGTATAGCATCGCCAGGGCACAGACATTTATGCAAGAGCTGTTTCCTGTAAACATCGAGTTTATTACTGTATGGCTCACCTACCACACACCTTTTTTGCAAAGGTAAAGAGTGCACTTAGGTCCAGAGCATTCAAGGCAGGACTTGAAAGGAAATGAAGGTAGCTAAGGCAATGGAAAGTCTTAGAGTTGAAGGATTTTTAGGAAAGTGTTCAGAGGGAACAAGAATTCCCTTCTTCTGGGAGGTCAGTGAATTAGGAAGGACCCTTGGGAGTTTTGTTGACAACAGCATCTGAGTCCGGGAACTTCATTGGTAAAATTAATGTCTGGATTTTGTGTTGTAAAACAACACATTGGCTCTGCAGCGTTTGGCAAGGTCCATGGACAGAGAGATCACACCAGCTGGGAACAATCTGACAAGAAATCAGGTTTCCTTTAGTCACCTGAGAGGTCCTCAGGAGAGAGGAATGGATGGGTAGCACTTTAATAGAAGGCATTAGGATCTCAATAGTGCTACTCTAGATGTCTTCAATATAGATGCAGAAAAAGAAAAACTAAATGACTTCACAGGAATTAGCTCAATTCTGATCATGATTATTTCATATTGGCAGTTTGTACTTGATTCGTCTTTTTAAATTTAAACAAGAGCATAGGGTGTAAATTCGAGGTAGCATTACAGTCACAGTACATTTATACCATCTTTAAGGTGCCCAGCATCTAACCCCACGTGGGTGGAGATTCTACTTTTAAATGCATCACCAGAGAAAATTTCCAATTAACCATGCCAGGGAAGCCCTGATCAGTTTGTATGCTTTGTCCATCTCCACGACAACCCACTTCAGCAGAAACGCCTCCATTTTACAGGTGAAGAAATCACAGCTCAGAGCCAATTATCATTAGATCCCTCAGTCTCACTGGCTGTCAGTTACACCCACATCCTTCTCTGTGAAGGGAACCATTGGGCCTGATGTGGGCTGTGCAAGCTGACTCTCCTGAGATGATCAATGCTATTCTTGAACCTGGGAGAACTGAAGACAAGATGACCACACAGACTCCTGGGATAGATCCTGCCTCTGGGTCCTAGGATGGGATACAGTATCCCTTGCCATGTGCCTCTCCTCATCTGAGGAGTCTGTTCCCATGTGTCAGCTTCTATGGCAATGGGTCTCAAAACTCCTAGTGCTGCAACTCTGCAATACAGCTCTTCATGCTGTGGTGACCCCAACCATAAAATTGTTTCATTGCTACTTCGTAATAAATATTGCTGTTCTTATAAGTCATAATATGCAAGGTATCTGTTATCAAGGTATCTGATATGCAATCTGTGTGAGAGGTTGTGCCTCACAGGTTGATAAACATTGCTTTATACAATTTATTTTTAAAAGAAAGGCCTTCATATAAGGAGGAACTGAGGCAGTCCTAAGTGCAGAGACACCATGAAGTAGTGACAAGTTTTAGCAGTCCCAAGGCTGCTTGCATTATCAACAGCAGAGCTTTCTGGCTAAAGGCACAATGTGAAATCACGGTCCCCATTACTTTTCTTACCTCAATTTTCTCCATTACGTCTGTCTGCTTGGACATGTTTGTCCAGGAAGCTAGTCTCTGTAGTCTCTGATAAAGGCAGAATGCTAAAGGCAGGAATGGTTTCCCTCTTTCGGCCCACAGTCACTTTTATAGAAGTAAGTTCAAATCCCCCGTGGGTAACTGTCTGTTTCTCACATAGTGGATGAGAATTGAAATATCATCTGTTTGAGTTGACAAAAACCAACTCCCACTTCAGATTTAGAGCTGACCAACAATTACTTCCAGGAGAATGAAGAAGCCTGCCAGGCCTGGATACTCAGATCCCCTCCCTGCCGGGATAATCCCACCCACAGTAGACTTCAGCTTCACCTAGCAGGTGTTACAGAAAAGTCTGTCCTTAAGATTCTGTAATCCACAATATGCACAAACCCTTTAGTTGTTAGGTGGCAGATTTGGGGGAGTTTCTCCATGTTATAATAATTCTGCCCTCTTCTCTCCCCTTGGATGCACTCTGTTCTCTCTTGTCTGTTGGTCCTAGAAGGACCTGGGTCAACTCATGGGCTTCTAGGGGAGGAACTTTTGTTGTAGGAGTGAACATGGATCAAGAATGCAACCCCATTCTGACTGGGCAACTAAGCTCCACAAAATTTCCCCAGGCAAAGACTTGGGTCATGTGGGAGCCTATACTGTTTAACAAGGAGATCTGGTTGCTTTCTCCAGGAAGAAGCACTTGGAGTTGAGTATCACTTCTCAACCTTCTGTTTTAAGTCACTTCTCAGAAGAGATACTTTGTTCTAACTCCTCCATGGGACCTACCCTTCAGTGTGGCTGGAGGATCCTATGGTGTTAGAGCTCTGAGCTGGGAGTAGGAGCACTCAGACTGACTTGGAGAAGCCTATTTTCAAGTTTATCTAGATGTGAGGAACAGGTGCTTTTAAAGAAGCATGTGAAAGTTTTTCTTGCAGGAAAGCCCACTCTGCTGGCAAAGTCAGGCAGGACAGGGAAAAGGGAGTTCATTTCCTGCCATCACAACCTACCAGACTCTCTGTGGGGTGAAGTATTCCCTCACCTTGGTAACAAGAGCATGTAATAAATGAAGTTTTGCCACTCTCTGTAGTGGAGCCGATGTCAAAGTCTCACTGAGAATCATGCATAGCCTGGATTTAGGCTGTATTAATGTAGGCAACAATTTCAGTGTTATCTGCAAGGTACCATGGGAGAGTAGTAACCCAAGTTTGCATGCACCTCGACAGTTTTCACTGTAATCTTCTAATTCATTTTGTAAAATTTTATAGTGAGTTCATGGAAGAACAGGCTCAAACATAGACATAAACAATCAAAGACACCCACATACACACACAAACACACACACACACACACACACACACACACACACACACGCCCATACTTTACTGACATGGTGCATATTTTTTGCAAACCACAAATATGGTGAGCATTAATGAAAATACACTAATTATTAAATCAATGGAAGAAGCTGTGGTGAAGCTGGTGCTTAGAGTTACTTAAAAGGTCCTATGAAGGCTCTTCTTTTGATGGAGGCTAAACTTCAAATGCAATTGGGGTTCCCTATTTTCTTTTTGCATAGCACATAGGACTAGATGGAAACCAGGGTTTTCAGCATGTTTGGCAAGTACTGTAACATTGAATTAAATCCTTAGGCTGGAACACTATTAATGTTACACAAAATTACAGGGCAAGCTGGATGAAGACACCTAGCTGACAGTGTGGACATCTTAAGATTTGTACTGGACAGTGACAGACTTTTCTGAAGACTGGAAATGTTTACAAAGTCAGAGAGAATGGAAGGCCCCTCAGACTACAATTTACTCTAAGAACAGTTTATTCAAGTAAGGGATAACTTGTACTATTGTCTCCTGTCACAGATGTCAGTAGAAATTATGCAAGGTATTGTATGCCAGTGGTAGCATTAGCAAGACAAAGCACACCTTGTCTTGAAGGCTAATAAATTAGGAATATGTATAGCAAGACCCTAGCTCTTCCAGTTCCTTTCATAGTAACTGAGAAGCTCAAATACACTGGCAATGTGAAAGTGTGGTGGATATCTAGTTACCACTAGCTTCTGTTTTGATACAGACGACACTTTCTGTGGCATGGTCAGCTTATAATGAATGACTAGAGGACCTATGCTTGAGAATAAACAAACAATACATTGCTTCTCTAGATGCTGAGCTCTTAAAAGCCTTGGTGTCGCAGCAACTGTTTGTGGACATTCTGGATCATTCCTTCTGAACTTTAACTTTCTGAGTAACTCAGACTCTGAGTAAGTCAGTTCAATTCCATAAATTGGAAATCAGTCACCTGGAAAAAAGTACTTTTACAACAGGAACCCAGATTTGCCACGGAAAAAGGGCAGCTTGAACTGGCCCACCTAGGTTCTGGGTTTGCACAGGCTTGCTATCCAAAAGAAACATGTGCTCACAGCTGTAGGCTGCATTCACTATGGTTGCTCTTGAGGTTCCTCCCTAAACGGCTTAGATTAAGATAATTTTCTTAATATCTATCAAAAGAATTCATTATGTGCAGCAGGCCTACAGGAAGATGGTTTCCATTCTGTATTTTATAAATGTGCATAGTAGATATGGTCATCACTGATACTAGGTGAAGTATCTGCTCTAATATGGAAACTAAGTGATGCTGGAGGAACATCCTGAATCCTCAATGAGCAGTGGGGCCACCTGAGCCCTGTATGGATGCCTGGTAGACTAACACATTGAGCCTGCACAGCCCAGTAAGAATACACATTTCCTGAGATCTCTCTGTTTAATTTGAGGTACCCTGTCCACCTAAGGGAGCACATGCCCTGGAAAGACAAAAGCCACCTGCAGGATCTGTGGTGATGCCTCACAGGTTAGAACCTGCAGGATCTGTGGTGATGACTCACAGGTTAGAACCTGCAGGATCTGTGGTGATGACTCACAGGTTAGAACCTCTGCTGCTCTCTCAGAAGAAGCATGTGGTTCCCAACAATCATCTACAACAGGGAATGTGATTCTTTCTTTTGGACTATGAGGGAAATTCACCCAGGACAGGCCACAGACATACAGTAGAGAAAAAGACCCATTGACATAAATGATCATTCTACGCCTAATCCACAACAATAAAAACACAGCATATGTATGGTCTAGGACAACAGCATTTATCAAAACCTATTTCCCAACATGACTTTGGAGGTCATTATCTGTGGGGGTATATTGACAGTGTACTGCAAGAAAGACTGAAGCATATGGTTCTCCATTAGGATTACTTCCATATACCTTTGGAAATTTCAATTTGTCTACAGCTCTACAAATATGAGTGTATATTAATCAAAATGTGCTACACAGGATCAATAATGAACGTGTGTTGTAGACTGTTTTATTAAGATTAGCAGAAAACATGACCGCATGGATAAAGTATGGCAGTGATCACATCATAAAATGTGCACCCAAGAAAAGAACACATTATCCACACAAAACACACTATCACTCTAGGTAACCATTGGTGGCTTTGAATTTACTATTTAGCCCAGCAACTCTGGACCGTGCAGAATCCATCTTTAGCTGTCAGTTCTAAGAGCACAAGAGGGGACAGAACACTTGAATAAGCAAGATGGTCTTAAGAGTCAAGAGTTACAAATCAAGTTTTATTCATAAGGAATACAATTTAAAACAAAAAAGGATTAAAATGAATATTAATATAAATATCTAAAAGTATTTTCAGATGTGAAAAATATTAACAAGAACATATAACTGTGAAATAACAAAACAAAAACTTCATTTAAGATCATAACAAAAATATTTTAAACAGCATATTCTTAGTGAACATTTAGAAGCACAGTTATATTGCTGTTTCTCCTCTAGCAGGCAAAATGGCAATGCAGTCCCCAAGTGGTCTCACAAATGGTGTTATCCTAAACAGGAAGAGAATAAGATATCAATCAGTCAGGCTGGCTTAGTGAAAGATAAATTTAGTGTTTCTTAGCAAAAAATAAATTAAACTATGAGGGAGAGTATTCATCCAAAAAATGTTGGTATTATCCAGGATGGAGGTCCACAGGGGAATCCTGAGAAAGCAACCTACTCTTCAGGAGGCTCTCTTCCTGCTGTGTGTCGCATTCCAGCTCTTTTGCAATTTCTGAGACCAGGGAGAGGAAGGCAGTTATTCAGAAACTGATGTGTTGGGGACTTGCATGCCAGCTGTCAGGTTGCTGCCTTCTACCCATTCAGCTCTATTTTAGGTCACCATTGATGTGTTAACTGATAACATTGCTGGTGTGTCTGTGGGCAGGGCAAAATCTACAGCAACCCTGACAGTAATGTGGGCTGCCCATCTGGGCCTCAGACTTTAACCAGTGCAAACCAAGAACAGGGCAATGGGAAGAGACCTCACTGGGTTGCAGGATGAAAGGAGAAGTCAACCTGTCACCAATATTAAAACCAATGACAAAGAATAATTTGTCATTTGCACTCGGTTCTTATCCCTGAAAGGTGCTTCCCAACTTGGAGGTCACATGACCACAGAATATCATTTATCACAGGAACAAAACTTGTTCAAAGCGCTACATAGCATCCATTCTATCACAGGGACATGCAGTAATATGATAGGTTATTCATCTGTCACCATTTCCAGACTGCAGCTTCAAAAAGAGCACCAAAAATAGTTGTTAATAAGTCAGTTCCTGAAAAGTGGTTGTCTTCCAGAATACTAGTGCACAGACAGAGGAATGAACATTCCATTGCATGAGGTGGTTGTATTGTTGGAGTGTACATTATTAAGGTGGTAGGGAAAGTAAACATGTATCAAATTGGCAAATGGAATCAGATATTTTTAGGCTGACACAGCTGCTTGTCCCTACCAGATGTTGCTTGGTCTGGAGGTTGCTGGTTTTCTCCTGTTCGTCTTTATCTTTCTTGTTCAAATCAAACAAAAATTTCTGTAGCAGCAGTGCAGAATCAAGCTGTTCTGCTTTGCTCTCCTTTCTGAATGAGAACAACTTCTTCTGCATACATATCTTGTCCATATGGATCCGGCTGGGCAGGTTCCTGGAAACACACACTGCATAGTTAGATCCTGCACCCTCTTCCTCCCATTCCTACTCCCAAGTCACACAAACTCGCTCTGGACCCAGATACCAGTGAAAACTTCATAGAATACATCTTGATACACACAAGGTTGCTGCACAAACATCAAACAGCCAATTCAGGGAAGACTAAATTGTTTCTGTGACACAAGTACCAAAAAGCGTTCATTTCTCTCCAAAACAACAGGGGATATACATCTATCCATGGAAGAAAAAGGCATGGGGACAACATTAATAAATAGTGGGCAAATACCCTCAAAGGAGGTCAGTAGAATTAAGGGAAGGTCATGTTATCCATGTGATCCACACACTGAGTTTTGTTAAACCTGGTGTGACCGCAGAGGCCCAGTTCAGCCTATTAGCCATTTGGTGAGCTGAATAAGTACTGGTCTACCTAGAGCCTTCTGAAGATGCCTAGACACTCTCGGTATGAGTAACAGTCTCCTGTGGTCCTAAAAACTGAGTCCAAAAGGCCCAGGACACAGTGATGTTTAAAGAGCACAAGACATGGAGCCAGAGCTGCTAGACCTCCAATCAGAACAAAGGATGGCACCTGTGGGCAAAGCACAGTTAATGGCCTCTCTGACCAGTGCTCACCGATAGAAGTTAATTTCCTTCTGGAGCTCCTGAAATTTCTCACAATGCTCGATGTTCCTCATCTCTAAGTTGTGCAGTAACGACATGACCTCCCTCTCCTTTATCTTCAATTTTTCATAAAATGGATTTGACCTGATGTAGCGGCTGGCCCTAGGAGAGTAAAACCCAATGAACATCTGCGTTTAGGAATATATGAACTCAGGCTGGGTCTTCTAGTACCCCAGCCCTGGGAGGACAATTTCTGACTTCTACATATTGGGAGCTTCTTCAGCTTCAGAAACTTGTTATTCTGGGCCCAGGACCCCATAAGCTTGGCATCGAGATAAAGGGTTCCCAGGTTCCCTTTCTTCACTCAGAAGGGCTGGATCTGCAGTCAAGCTAGTTATGCTAACAAGGGCCTAGGCCACAGCTCTCCCACTTCCAAGACCTAGAAAACTGTGATTTCATTTTTCCTGTTTTGACAACAGGAATTCTACATCCTGAATAATTAATATTGTAGAGACACACAATTCACACAATTATGGAGTTGAGACCATAAATTGCCACAAAAGTATAATCTGCCCAAATGGCACAAATATACAGACAAATGTGACCACATTGTCAAAGAAGTGTGCAGTTGAAAGAGGGGCTCCAAAAACAAAGCACTCACATCACCATGAAATTGTTATACATGAATATACTCAGGAAAGAATATAGACCCCTAGATTCCAAGTGTGGGGGGAAATATAAACATATAAAAATTGCGCATATGCATGTAGGTGTGTACACACAGAGACACAGAAACTGGGACACACACACACAGGAAAAGAAAAGTAAACAGTAAGAGAATGAAAAAGGGAGCGAAATATGCAAACGGAGAACACAATCAGAATCAGAAAAAATGCATGCCACATTATTGGTTCAGAGGTAAACAAAAAAGAAGGAAAAGCCCTGTGTCTCTGGCCGTCTAGTCAAACATTGAGATAAACAATTTGGGATCTGTCACCTCAGGCTACTGCAACAAGAGTCCTCACTCAGTCACCTTCCTAGCACACACCCAAACACACAGCAGCTAGAACCTTGCAAAGCTACCACCTGTCAAGGGCTTTCCAAATGCACACTGGGAACTCATGTTCCAGTAACGTTATCTCTGAATCCTCACTAAGGCCACAAAATCAGATTTTCAGTTGGAGGCAGCAGATGAGACCATTTCCCATCTCACTCCTGACCAAGGGTCAGGTTCTGAATCTCCTCTATATCAGAAATGAGGTTTAGGACAAGTATTTTGGGAGGCACATCTTTCTAGACCCCTACAGCTTAATAGAATAAGATGTAGGTGACACTGCAGATCCATGAATGACACAAGGCAGTTTGGAGCAATGCATACCTGTTGTTCCTGTATCTCTCTGTCACGTAAGTCAGGAGATCTCTTAGCTCATTTCTCTCCTCAGTAGCTGACTGCAGCTGTCTAATCAGTCTCTGCTCTTCTGTGTTGTCCGTGTTGGTCTCCTTGTTGATTACCACAGGGCCAGGGGATGATGTCAGTCTCCCATCCTCTGTTGGTAGAAGAACACAAGTGAACATTTTTGGGGAAACTGATGAGTGTGCTTAGACCATGGCAAGCCCCAAACAGGAGGAGAACATGTGTACAACACAGTGTCACCACAAAGAGTTTGTTGATGCCTAAGAGACCTCCTCAGTGGAAGTCAACTCTCCCAGCCCTCTATAGAGACCAAGAGATGTCAGATGCCGGGTGTTCCCTATGCCTGCTGACCCATGCTTCATGTACCGCAGAGATGGCTTCTCCGGGATTGTTATCGAGTTAACAGGGTACAACTTTCTTTCAGGACCCTCACCGCTGTACTTTCAGAAGTCAGATGAGAAATTCAACCTCCAAAAGATTTGAGTGATTTGAGATACTAAGATGTCCTGCACTGATACTCTAGGCCACACCATTTGGATTTAAAAAGCATTGCGGGGGATGTCATGGTCAACAGACTTATCAATTCCCCTAACTGAAACACCAAATGCCGCAGAAGTGCCAATTGGTTACAGGCTGAATCTTGGTCTACCTGCTACAAATAGTTTTAGTACTGTAAAAAAAATGTTTGTAACATAAACTCTAATTTATAATGCTAAGGATGTCCCATCTCTGCCAATTAGAAAAAGTCAGAGGAGTTCTAAGAACATAAGGCCAGAAGCATAATTCTCTCCCTGATACTAAAGACAGAGATCTACTTTATTTAAAGAAGCAATGAGAGTATAGTAGATTGATGCCGTCTAAATTCAATAAAGTTGGACACTCAGTGTCTCCTGATCGTGTTATTATATCAATGTAACGTATCATATGCACGTTAAAAGTGAAGGCCAGAAGTTCACAGAATAATAGCATTGGCCTTACCATATCCTTCCTTTGGGGATGGGCAAACTAATGTTCTGAAATCCTTGACTTTTAGGAATTGTGATCTTCATGGAAATTCAATTCCTTTGCAGATACTCCAGTTGTTCTGGCCTATTGCTAGACAGGTCAGACTAAGCCTATTCTCCCTCTGACAGAAAGCTCAGCATACAATTCACAGAACTTACTCAGCATTCCCCAGGCCAGCTTTCTTTGTCCATCATTTATTTTTGATGAAAGGCGAGATTCCCTCACTCCAGTCTGTCCAAAATCGGCGTTCACTCTCCCAAAATTCTTGTGAAGCCGGGAAAACATGTCTTCCTGTGTATGTGCCAGGCAGGGACTGAGAAAAAGTAGGGCACTGGTGGTTACTACAACGCTGGTGACATCACAGAGGATGCCAAGAACTCTCTAGGACCCAATAGAATGTCCAAGAAGGGACCGCTGATGTCATGGTGAACAGACATTGCCTCCCTGCTAATAATCTCCCTGTACAGTGCATAAGCTGAGGTGCCCTTTCCTGGAGACCTTCCCAGGGCATAGCCACTGAGCAACTCCTGCTTGCAAGACCAATTTTTCGTCAAGGCTTGATTATAAAAACCTGAGTAATTCCTATGCATTTTAATGAATTTTTCCCTCTAAATCCTGCCCAAAAATATCTCAAGTCAAATTATCCTTACTCATCAACATCAGCCATTAAAAATTCCTGAGAAATAATACCAGTTTGAATAAGCAGTCAGAAGGTTCTCCTGTCTCCTTATGTACACGTGCTTGAAATCACATCAAGAAATAGCCTGTAGGTTAGGTTGCGACATGGGTGTGTGTTATGGGAACACTCATGAAGCCTTGTCCTTAGCTTAGCTTTCGACAGTTGCCACAAAATCCCTTAGGAGAAAGAGTTGAAATCATTATGTTGTTAGGAACAGTGTGGAGTCAAATTGCCAAAGGAAAGTGAAATGTAGGACGTAGCAATGGAGGCACCCTCATGCTGATTGGGGGTTCTCCTCTTTTTACTAATGTCACCAAAGGAGCATTGCTCACAGGCCTCTGTAAGCTCTACCATGAGATTCTGACTGACAGTTTGTGTCTTAGGCCTTTCACAGGGCATGCACTATCTTCTTTAAATTTAACCCCATTCTTCTAGTTTTGAGACCCAACCGGTGATTATCTCTTAACCCCTATGCCCTGTTTTGGTCCATATCACTTCCCTACCATGTCTATTCTGAAGCTCCAGCTTCAGCTTTCCTCACCCTATGTTCCTCTGTAAGCCTGGAGTTCTGCCCACAAACTTTCTGCAGCATATCTTGGCCTTCAGATCTTTATTCTGTGCAATCGGCAGTTAGACAACACCTAAGAGATCTCTCAGCTTGTGTTGAGCTGGTGAGAAGGACAAACATCTACAAAATAGCAAACTTGATGATGGACCATAGAAATGACAAGACAGTAATTCTGCCAGCACTTAGCTCTATGCCAGTAAAGAACTAACAATTGAAAGTTGACACACCTTAGTACAAAGGGAGCTCACCTCATCATTTCCCCTTTCACACCAAAAAAATAACTTTATCTTTAACACTGATCAGCTAGATAAAATTAGAAAATTTATAGGATGCATCAGATAAGAATGACTGTCACAACATTTAGTCCATTTGTATTTGGCAAAATTGGAGAAGGACTTCATGAACTAAATTATATTAGTGTAAAATTTTGTACCTGAATCATTTTCTCTCACTTTTTAAGCTTTTTTATTCTCTATTTATCATAGCTTGCACTTATTAGCGATAACAACTCCTGAAATGAAAAACAATTTTGTTAATTTTAAATAATTTAAGGGTTTATGTGCTTCATCTTTATAATTTTACACCTCTTTTGTGGACATATTGCCATTTTTTTTCTTTTTTCAACTTCCACAAATAGATTATTTTTTCTCTGATATGGAGAAGGATGCAAGGGTGGACTTCAGATATGAGGTGATGGTGGATATCAACGGAGTTGAGCTGCATGATGCGAAATTCACAGAGAACAAACAAGGAGTTTAAAAAAACTAAAATGAGCACAGTGGGGATGAAGAAATGAATGCTTAGCATGGAGAGGTTTGGTAGTAGACTCTGCATTTGTGGCCTGGGCTGAGTTTGGGTGGGGTTCTGGAGTAGTCAGAATGTTGTCTGTTCTGGTCCTTCCAGGGAAACTCCTCCCTCTTCTCTCATCCCTCCTCTGCCTCCACCACCACCTCCAACTGCCATAACTGCCTCCTACTACAGCAGCAGCTTCTGGGCATCTGCCTTTCTGCTCAAGCAGAAGTGCTCGGGGGTGATACAAGCTTTGAAAAGTCCAGGGGAGCAGTCAGGCCATGCACACTCTGTTGTCAAACCCGTAGGTGCTCAGGATTTATGGTGCCAGAGCGGTTGTGGCGGGCATTTTGATGCTGCAGTGGGTTGTCTGTCGAGCCCCTCATTCTGGACCTCACATGTCCCCCCTGGTCCTGTCAGGTTCCTAGTTGTCACATTCTTGTGTGATGGTGAACTCGTTTTCTTTTCTGAGTCTCATGACAAGAAAAGGGTAAGAGAAACTAATCATCTCCATCTGAGACCTGAGATGGAGAAATGTTGCCTGAAGAAACAGGAAATTCAGAGAAAATAGCTTCCAATTCTAAAGAAATGACAGAAATTGTTGGCTACCAGACAGACAGTCAGCAAATTTTTCCATGTCATTGTGTCATCCACCCTCAGTTGAACGGGTCAGGGGCTCTGACAACAATCCTTTGAAGTAGGTCACTTGAAGGACTATCCTCTTTTTTTCTCCTAAGCCTGGGACAATAGACTTCCCCATCATCCACTTCTCCACAGTCTGGACAACTTTCTGGCAGCAGTCGAGGTAAGTGGGTGGTATTTCACCCCATGGCCACTTTGCCACATTTGAAGGGAACTCCAGTTAAGGTTCTTTAGTTCCCATCATCTTCTTCAGACAGACTGGGGACACTGCCATGAGTTGAGGTCTCTCCCACTGTGAAAAGCCTTTAACTATTTGGACATCAGAAATGGCAGATTCTTCAGATCTCTAAAGGATTTGAGAACCACCTTTTTATGTAAAGTTTATCTTAGTGGACAAACGTGGCTTTTTTTCAAGGGATTTACTTTCTCTGTACCTTTGAATACATATGAAAGAAGCTAAATAAAGCTCATTTTTGTACCAACTGAACTAGTACCTAACATCACTTGAACACTGATTATTTATAGTTGGATAGTACTATTTGCATTCCTCAATTATCCATGGCAGTGTACAGTAGTAATTTTATACAATTAGAATTATACACCACATTGTGAATAATATGCAGATACTTATATCTGAAACAAGATTTCAATCATTTATGCAAATACAATTTTAAATTCGAAATCCATGACATCCTGAAATATTTGAGACTTGGTGTTCCTTTCTAGTACAAAAAGAAATTGAATAATCTATGCTTTTTATCATTTTAGCCCCTTTCTCCTCCTACCCAAAACTTCTAGATAGGAGAGAAAATGTTGAGGAGGGAAAGAGAAAATAAGTAAGACATCCCTGATTCTAATCTCCTTTACTCTTTCCTCACTGACCATGACCAGTAAAAACTTGCAACCAACCCACTAAATGACAATAAAAATCTATGACCCACTGCAGACAAATAATCAGCTACCCATCCTTCTTTTGAGAATGAGGGTGTCATGTTCTCTAAAGTTGTATCCCTATGAGTGTGGGGTGACAACAAGTTTTGGGGACCTTACAATAATTGGGATATTTTCCTAATCCTGTGAGATCTTGCAGTTTCATATGCTTCCAAGTCCTGAATGTGGAGGGATTAACTGAAGTCCTGGCTACATTAACAATTGAAAATACAAACACACATTCATACAATTTGAGGAAGGTCACACAATATCTACCTCTTGAAGTTTTCTCAAAACAATTGTTCAGTTACTTTTTTTTTTATTAACTTGAGTATTTCTTATATACATTTCAAGTGTTATTCCCTTTCCCGGTTTCCGGACAAACATCCCCCTCCCCCTCCCCTTCCTTATGGGTGTTTCCCTCCCAACCCTCCCCCCATTGCCGCCCTCCCCCCATAGTCTAGTTCACTGGGGGTTCAGTCTGTGCAGGACCCAGGGCTTCCCCTTCCACTGGTGCTCTTACTAGGATATTCATTGCTACCTATGGGGTCAGAGTCCAGGGTCAGTCCATGTATAGTCTTTAGGTAGTAGCTTAGTCCCTGGAAGCTCTGGTTGCTTGACATTGTTGTACTTTTGGGGTCTCGAGCACCTTCAAGCTCTTCCAGTTCTTTCTCTGATTCCTTCAACGGGGGACCTATTCTCAGTTCAGTGGTTTACTGCTGGCATTCGCCTCTGTATTTGCTGTATTCTGGCTGTGTCTCTCAGGAGCGATCTACATCCGGCTCCTGTCGGTCTGCACTTCTTTGCTTCATCCATCATGTCTAATTGGGTGGCTGTATATGTATGGGCCACATGTGGGGCAGGCTCTGAATGGGTGTTCCTTCAGTCTCTGTTTTAATCTTTGCCTCTCCCTTCATTGCCAAGGGTATTCTTTTTCCTCATTTAAAGAAGGAGTGAAGCATTCACATTTTGATCATCTGTCTTGAGTTTCGTTTGTTCTAGGGATCTAGGGTAATTCAAGCATTTGGGCTAATAGCCACTTATCAATGAGTGCATACCATGTATGTCTTTCTGTGATTGGGTTAGCTCACTCAGGATGATATTTTCCAGTTCCAACCATTTGCCTACGAATTTCATAAACTCGTTGTTTTTGATAGCTGAGTAATATTCCATTGTGTAGATGTACCACATTTTCTGTATCCATTCCTCTGTTGAAGGGGATCTGGGTTCTTTCCAGTTTCTGGCTATTATAAAAAAGGCTGCGATGAACATAGTGGAGCACGTGTCTCTTTTATATGTTGAGGCATCTTTTGGGTATATGCCCAAGAGAGGTATAGCTGGATACTCAGGCAGTTCTATGTCTAATTTTCTGAGGAACCTCCAGACTGATTTCCAGAATGGTTTTACCAGTCTGCAATCCCACCAACAATGGAGGAGTGTTCCTCTTTCTCCACATCCTCTTCAGCATCTGCTGTCACCTGTGTTTTTGATCTTAGCCATTCTCACTGGTGTGAGGTGAAATCTCAGGGTTGTTTTGATTTGCATTTCCCTTATGACTAAAGATGTTGAACATTTCTTTAGGTGTTTCTCAGCCATTCGGCATTCCTCAGCTGTGAATTCTTTGTTTAGCTCTGAACCCCATTTTTAATAGGGTTATTTGTTTCCCTGCGGTCTAACTTCTTGAGTTCTTTGTATATTTTGGATATAGGGCCTCTATCTGTTGTAGGATTGGTAAAGATCTTTTCCCAATCAGTTGGTTGCTGTTTTGTCCTAACCACAGTGTCCTTTGCCTTACAGAAGGTTTGCAGTTTTATGAGATCCCATTTGTCGATTCTTTATCTTAGAGCATAAGCCATTGGTGTTTTGTTCAGGAAATTTTTTCCAGTGCCCATGTGTTCCAGATGCTTCCCTAGTTTTTCTTCTATTAGTTTGAGTGTGTCTGGTTTGATGTGGAGGTCCTTGATCCACTTGGACTTAGGCTTTGTACAGGGTGATAAGGATGGATCGATCTGCATTCTTCTACATGTTGCCCTCCAGTTGAACCAGCACCATTTGCTGAAAAGGCTATCTTTTTTCCATTGGATGGTTTTGGCTCCTTTGTCAAAAATCAAGTGAGCATAGGTGTGTGGGTTCATTTCTGGGTCTTCAATTCTCTTCCATTGGTCTATCTGTCTGTCTCTGTACCAATACCATGCAGTTTTTATCACTATTGCTCTGTAATACTGCTTGAGTTCAGGGATAGTGATTCCCCCTGAAGTCCTTTTATTGTTGAGGATAGCTTTAGCTATCATGGGTTTTTTGTTATTCCAGATGAATTTGCAAATTGTTCTGTCAAACTCTTTGAAGAATTGGATTGGTATTTTGATGGGGATTGCATTGAATCTGTAGATTGCTTTTGGTAAAATGGCCATTTTTACTCTATTAATCCTGCCAATCCATGAGAATGGGAGATCTTTCCATCTTCTGAGGTCTTCTTCAATTTCTTTCCTCAGTGTCTTGAAGTTCTTATTGTACAGATCTTTTACCTGCTTGGTTAAAGTCACACCGAGGTACTTTATATTATTTGGGTCTATTATGAAGGGTGTCGTTTCCCTAATTTCTTTCTCGGCTTGTTTCTCTTTTGTATAGAGGAAGGCAACTGATTTATTTGAGTTAATTTTATACCCAGCCACTTTGCTGAAGTTGTTTATCAGCTTTAGTAGTTCTCTGGTGGAACTTTTGGGATCACTTAAATATACTATCATGTCGTCTGCAAATAGTGATATTTTGACCTCTTCTTTTCTGATCTGTATCCCCTTGATCTCCTTTTGTTGTCTGATTGCTCTGGCTAGAACTTCAAGAACTATATTGAATAAGTAGGGAGAGAGTGGGCAGCCTTGTCTAGTCCCTGATTTTAGTGGGATTGCTTCAAGTTTCTCTCCATTTAGTTTAATGTTAGCAACTGGTTTGCTGTATATGGCTTTTACTATGTTTAGGTATGGGCCTTGAATTCCTATTCTTTCCAGGACTTTTATCATGAAGGGGTGTTGAATTATGTCAAATGCTTTCTCAGCATCTAATGAAATGATCATGTGGTTCTGTTCTTTCAGTTTGTTTGTATGATGGATCATGTTGATGGTTTTCCGTATATTAAACCATCCCTGCATGCCTGGGATGAAGCCTACTTGATCATGGTGGATGATTGTTTTGATGTGCTATTGAATTCGGTTTGCCAGAATTTTATTGAGTATTTTTGCATCGATATTCATAAGGGAAATTGGTCTGAAGTTCTCTTTCTTTGTTGGGTCTTTGTGTGGTTTAGGTATAAGAGTAATTGTGGCTTCGTAGAAGGAATTCGGTAGGGCTCCATCTGTTTCAATTTTGTGGAATAGTTTGGATAATATTGGTATGAGGTCTTCTATGAAGGTTTGATAGAATTCTGCACTAAACCCGTCTGGACCTGGGCTCTTTTTGGTTGGGAGACCTTTAATGACTGCTTCTATTTCCTTAGGAGTTATGGGGTTGTTTAACTGGTTTATCTGTTCCTGATTTAACTTCGATACCTGGTATCTATCCAGGAAATTGTCCATTTTTGAAGATTTTCAAGTTTTGTTGAATATAGGTTTTTATAGTAAGATCTGTTGATTTTTTGAATTTCCTCTGAATCTGTAGTTATGTCTCCCTTTTCATTTCTGATTTTTTTAATTTGGACGCACTCTCTGTGTCCTCTCGTTAGTCTGGCTATGGGTTTATCTATCTTGTCGATTTTCTCAAAGAACCAACTTTTGGTTCTGTTGATTCCTTCTATGGTCCTTTTTGTTTCTACTTGGTTGATTTCAGCTCTGAGTTTGATTATTTCCTGCCTTCTACTCCTCCTGGGTGTATTTGCTTCTTTTTGTTCTAGAGCTTTTAGGTGTGCTGTCAAGCTGCTGACATATGCTCTTTCCTGTTTCTTTCTGCAGGCACTCAGCGCTATGAGTTTTCCTCTTAGCACAGCTTTCATTGTGTCCCATAAGTTTGGGTATGTTGTACCTTCATTTTCATTAAATTCTAAAAAGTTTTTAATTTCTTCCTTTATTTCTTCCTTGACCAGGTTTTCATTGAGTAGAGCATTGTTCAATTTCCACGTATATGTGGGCATTCTTCCCTTATTGTTATTGAAGACCAGTTTTAGGCCGTGGTGGTCCAATAGCACGCATGGGATTATTTCTATCTTTCTGTACCTGTTGAGGCCCGTTTTTTGACCAATTATATGGTCAATGTTGGAGAAAGTACCATGAGGAGCTGAGAAGAAGGTATATCCTTTTGCTTTAGGATAGAATGTTCTATAAATATCCGTTAAGTCCATTTGGCTCATGACTTCTCTTAGTCTGTCTACATCTCTGTTTAATTTCTGTTTCCATGATCTGTCCATTGATGAGAGTGGGGTGTTGAAATCTCCCACTATCATTGTGTGAGGTGCAATGTGTGTTTTGAGTTTTAGTAAGGTTTCTTTTACATATGTAGGTGCCCTTGTATTTGGGGCATAGATATTTAGGATTGAGACTTCATCTTGGTGGATTTTTCCTTTGAGGAATATGGAGGGTCCTTCCTTACCTTTTTTGATGACTTTTAGTTGGAAATTGATTTTATTTGATATTAGAATGGCTACTCCAGCTTGCTTCTTCTGACCATTTGCTTGGAAAGTTTTTTTCCAGCCTTTCACTCTGAGGTAGTGTCTGTCTTTGTCTCTGAGGTGTGTTTCCTGTAGGCAGCAGAATGCAGGGTCCTCGTTGCGTATCCAGTTTGTTAATCTATGTCTTTTTATTGGGGAGTTGAGGCCATTGATATTGAGAGATATTAAGGAATAGTGATTATTGCTTCCCGTTATATTCATATTTGGAATTGAGGTTATGTTTGTGTGCTTTCATTCTCTTTGTTTTGTTGCCAAGACGATTAGTTTCTTGCTTCTTCTAGGGTATATCTTGCCTCCTTATGTTGGGCTTTACCATTTATTATCCTTTGTAGTGCTGGATTTGTAGAAAGATATTGTATAAATTTGGTTTTGTCATGGAATATCTTGGTTTCTCCATCAATGTTAATTGAGAGTTTTGCTGGATACAGTAACCTGTGCTGGCATTTGTGTTCTCTTAGGGTCTGTTTGACATCAGTCCAGGATCTTCTGGCCTTCATAGTTTCTGGCGAGAAGTCTGGTGTGATTCTGATAGGTCTGCCTTTATATGTTACTTGACCTATTTCCCTTACTGCTTTTAATATTCTTTCTTTATTTTGTGTGTTTGGTGTTTTGACAATTATGTGACGGGAGGTGTTTCTTTTCTGGTCCAATCTATTTGGAGTTCTATAGGCTTCTTGTATGCCTATGGGTATCTCTTTTTTTAGGTTAGGGAAGTTTTCTTCTATGATTTTGTTGAAGATATTTACTGGTCCTTTGAGCTGGGAGTCGTCACTCTCTTCTATACTTATTATCCTTAGGTTTTATCTTCTCATTGAGTCCTGGATTTCCTGTACGTTTTGGACCAGTAGCTTTTTCTGCTTTACATTATCTTTGACAGTTGAGTCAATGATTTCTA
Source organism: Rattus norvegicus (assembly GCF_021556685.1). Taxonomy (NCBI): domain Eukaryota; kingdom Metazoa; phylum Chordata; class Mammalia; order Rodentia; family Muridae; genus Rattus; species Rattus norvegicus. The sequence continues at coordinate 44,853,043 of NC_141541.1, forward strand.
TGGAATCTTCTGCTCCTGAGATTCTCTCTTCCATCTCTTGTATTCTGTTGGTGAAGCTTGTATCTACAGCTCCTTGTCTTTTCTTTTGGTTTTCTATATCCAGGGCTGTTTCCTTGTGTTCTTTCTTGATTGCTTCTATTTCCATTTTTAATTCCTTCAACTGTTTGATTGTGTTTTCCTGGAATTCTTTCAGGGATTTTTGTGTCTCCTCTCTATGGGCTTCTACTTGTTTATTTATGTTTTCCTGGAATTCTTTCAGGTATTTTTGTGTCTCCTCTCTATGGGCTTCTACTTTTTTATTTATGTTTTCCTGGAATTCTTTCAGGCTTTTTTGCGATTCCTCTCTGTAGGCTTCTACTTGTTCTCTAAGGGAGTTCTTCACGTCTTTCTTGAAGTCCTCCAGCATCATGATCAAAAATGATTTTGAAACTAGATCTTGCTTTTCTGGTGTGTTTGGATATTCCATGTTTGTTTTGATGGGAGAATTGGGCTCCGATGGTGCCATTTAGTCTTGGTGTCTGTTGCTTGGGTTCTTGCGCTTGCGTCTTGCCATCAGATTATCTCTAGTGTTACTTTGTTCTGCTATTTCTGACAGTGGCTAGACTGTCCTATAAGCCTGTGTGTCAGGAGTGCTGTAGACCTGTTTTCCTCTCTTTCAGTCAGTTATGGGGACAGAGTGTTCTGCTTTCAGGCGTGTAGTTTTTCCTCTCTACAGGTCTTCAGCTGTTCCTGTGGGCCTGTGTCTTGAGTTCACCAGGCAGCTTTCTTGCAGCAGAAAATTTGGTCTTACCTGAGGTCCCGAGGCTCAAGTTCGCTCGTGGGGTGCTGCCCACGGGCTCTCTGCAGCGGCAGCAACCAGGAAGACCTGTGCCGCCCCTTCCGGGAGCTTCAGTGCACCAGGGTTCCAGATGGTCTTTGGCTTTTTCCTCTGGCGTCCGAGATGTGTGTGCAGCGAGCAGTCTCTTCTGGTTTCCCAGGCTTGTCTGCCTCTCTGAAGGTTTAGCTCTCCCTCCCACGGGATTTGGGTGCAGAGAACTGTTTATCCAGTCTGTTTCCTTCAGGTTCCGGTGGTGTCTCAGGCAGGGGTCCTGCAGCTCCTGGGCCCTCCCCCACGGGAGCCCAGAGGCCTTATACAGTTTCCTCTTGGGCCAGGCATGTGGGCAGGGGTGAGTAGTGTTGGTGGTCTCTTCCGCTCTGCAGCCTCAGGAGTGCCCACCTGACCAGGCCGTTGGGTCTGTCTCTCTCACGGGGTCTGGGAGCAGAGAGCGTTCAGTTACTTTTTTATTTAGCTTTAGGTATCTTCTTAGTATACAGGCAGAAACGAGACAGATCATTTGCTAAAATAATGTTAATAGCTTCTAAGCCAGTCACGAATAGAGTTCCTGCAATCCTTTGAAGTCTCATTAGAGAGGCTCTATTTTGCACACTACTCACAATTCTTATGTCTCCCATGCAGCAAACTAAAATGGACTGTTATGATCTGCTTACGTATTTCAAAAGTTTTCCCAATCCAAAGTATTCCACCCTCCTCCAAAAAACAAGAGATTCCTCACAAAACAAGTCCACTCCCTCTGGTACCAGTTTATATATCAGTCACATTTCTGTTACTTCAAATCAAATACCATGACCAAAAGCATGTCAAGGAATACAGTGTTTCACGTTGTGGTAGCCAACCCCCAACTACAAAATTATTTCATTGTTAAGTCATAAATGTAAGGTTACTACTCTCTTGAATGGTAATGTAAATATCCTGTATAAAGTATGTCTCCTATGTGATTGCCCCAGGAAGTAGTTGCAACCAACGGGTTGAAAACTGCACCTTATGTGTGGAGGTGGTGGTTGTGGGTTTTTTGTTTTCTTTTGTTTGTTACTTTGGCCTCTTTGTCACAACCGAGATGCTGATGAGAACATACACCAATATCTGTGTCCTTTATTATCTTCTTTTAGACATTGTGTTTGTTCTCATTGTATCAACAGGCTGGGTTTCTTTTTTACTATTCCCCAAAATGAACTTGAAATTATTAAAGATTATGCGTCCTGCAGTGTTTTACTGTCTTACTATTTGGCAGTGTCTGACTGCCCTTCATTTATGCTTTCATTGGTTGAGATCTTTTTTTCATTCAAATGAAGCCCTGCATCACAATTAGGACGGGATGGATTTAAACTTGTTGACGATTCTGGTAGGAATTCGATAAAAAATATCAGTCATATTGATACATGAAAATGAGGTGTCCTCATTTTCTGCTTTCTTCAGTTTTTTCTTATTTTTCTTAATGTGTTCTTTGTAGCAAGTCTTCAGTTCCTTAGATTTATTACAAAATTTTTAAGGCTATTCTGAGTGGGTTTCTTTTCTTGGTATGTTTGTTGATATTTATTGTTGGTATACAGGAATTTTATTGACTTTAATGTGATTTAGTGAGTGGGTCTATGAGCTGTAGGAGTTTTCTAGTGGAAACTTCGTGCTGTTTATATATGGATCGTATCACCTGCAAATCAGAAAATTCTGACTGCTTTCCTTCATATGGACATGCCTTTCCATCTTTCTATTTTTTGTTTTGGGTAAGACTTCACATACTACTTGGATTAGATGAAAAGATTGAACACCTGTGACTTATTACTTATCTTAGGGAAATGCATTAAGATTTTCTCCAGTTAGGATGCTGTTGGCCTTGTATATTGCCTTTATAATGTTAATGTATATCTTCTCCATATCCCAGATTCACCAGGACTATTTCATGTATCACTGTGAGATTTGTCCAAAGAAATTGTCTGCCTCTAGTGCAATGTGTTTCCTGTTCTTGGTTGCATGTGGTGTATTGTTTATTCATTTGTATTTGTTGAAATATTCTTGCCCTTCTGTAGTCAAGCCATCTTGATCATGGTACCTGATATGTTTGGTATATGTCTGAATTTTATTTGCCTGTATTTTATTGAGAAAATTTTCACTTAAGTATTCCTTCCAATCTTTGTTTTATAGGCTGTGAAGAGACACCATGACCAAGGGAACTTATAGAAGAAAGAGTATATTGTTCCTTACAGTTTCAAGGATTCTGAGTTATGACTATTATGCTGAGGTACATGGCGGCAGGTAGGTCACCATGTTTCTAGAGAACTAGCTGAGAGCTTACATCTTATGTGCAAGTTGGGGACAGAGAAAGTGAGAGTTAAGTATAAATGGTATTGAATTTGGAAACCTCAAAGCCCAATCCCATAATACTCCTCCAACCAATGCACATCTTATAATACTTCCCACACATTTCCTCTAACAAGAAACCAAACATGCATACATGTGAGTTTATGTGGGCCATTATCATTCAATTCACCATATCCTACTCACAATTTTCCATAGGATCTTAAACATATCAAAATAAAAATGCATTTCCCACACTTTCGAAAATCCTTGTAGTCTTTCACAGTTTACAGAGTTCATCCAAAGAGCTTCATAAAACTCCAGGCAGTCCCGTAATTATTTCCCCCTATGAAATCAAAAGGCAAATTACACACTTCCAATGTGTAATGCCGAATCAGATATCTTATCATTGCCAAGGGAAATTGGGAATGTGGTGAGCCAATTCAAGGCATAATCCCAAGAGCACACACTCCAAATTCTCTCCTTCTGATAGTAGACAAAGATATTAGACCTATTTTAAATTACCTTATTTATTTCTCCCCTGACCCTTTCAGTTGTTGTATTGTTTATGTTACTTACTTTCCATGAGTGTGTGTATTTTCTGTACTTTTAATTGTGTGATACCACTTTGATTCCTTTGTGCTCAGCTAGAATGCATGACATTACTTCAACTTTATTATATTTCCTGAGGGTTGTTTTGTATCCTTATATGTGGTCAATTTTGGAGAAAGGTCCACAGGCTGATAGAAAAATATATGTATAGTTCAATGTAGTTTGTTAGGTTCATTTGCCTGACGATGTACCTTAATTCTGCTCCTCCTGTTTTGTATATTTGCATGTGATCTGTTAGGTGGTCTGAATATACAATTTAAACAAATCACAACCACTATTATAACTAATCTGTCGTTTCATATCTATCTGATACTGTATATTTTTAAATTTGAGAAGCTTGTGTTTAATATGTGTGTATTTAGAATTGTAGTATCTTTTTGTCATTGCAAAGTATGAAATGAATTTCCTTACATCTTCTGGACAGGATGAGTTTGAAATCTATTCTGTCAGCTACATAGACAAACTGAATAGAATTACTACAGGGACATGGTTCTTAGTTCGGTTTCACTAGTCTGTTTATACCATTACATAAACAAATGGTAATCCTGTTTCTGGCTTAATATATGTCTATTTACTGGGGAATTGAGTTTATTCAATTCAATTGTAAATATTATTCAAACCTCTGTATTAATTTTGTCATTTTTTTTAAAATTTTTGACTTTTTCATCGATTTCATTTGATTGACTGTCCTAGTGGTGTTAATTTATTTCCTGTGACCTCTGATATTTTATCCTTCCCTGCAAACTATAGTATTCCTATTAGGATCCTCTATAGAGCTGGCTTACTGGTTATACATAGTTTTTAATTTATTTATAATATCCCTTAATCAGCACAGTAGCTGGGCAGCTGCCTGTCCTGCATGGAATTAGGTCTACTTTCCAAACAATGACTCTGAACTCTTACTTACTATGCAGCATCTTGGCTGCTCTTTGTTCCACTTGGACAGCCCTCAGGACCAGGCTTTCCTCTGTCTTAACCCATGGCTGCTGTCCTCCTTCCTCTCTCCTCTCCATCACATCCATTCTTCCTTTCTTCTTTGGCAGCTTCTTCCTTCTTCCCCCCTTATGATCCTCTCTAGGAAAGCCCTCAAAAACTCACCTCCACCATCTGTCTGCTGTGCTTCTTTATAATCACAATTAACTGGGAGCAGGGTCACTTTTCTGGGGGTTAAACAGTCTTACATTCTACAAATTAGCATTAAATACAAGCTGAATTTTATCAATACACCACAGGGTTTTCTTTCATTTTGTTTTGGTTTAATTTTTCTTTTAACTTTTTACTTTTTATTTTAATTTTGGCTATCTTTTATTAATTGGTTATTTTATTAATTTACATTTCAAATGTTATCCCGCTTTCCAGACTCCCCTCATCAAGCCTCATCATCATATTTCTTCTCAGCATTTTCTATATAACAGCCTTCCCCGAACTACACATATCCATTCCCACCTCACACATCTAGGATCTCCATTTGGTGGGGCCACATTCCTACCAGCGTCAAGGTGCTACCACCACATTGATACCAGATAAGTCAATCCTCTTCTACCCAGTACCTAGGACAATAGATCCATACTTGAATACACATTGCCTAGTTATTTATTCCCTAGGACCAAGGAAGATTGGTGAGAGAGGGTCTAGTTAGATATTTAAAACCAATGATTGCTGCTTTCTCTTCTTTTTTTGGTTATAGGTAAAATTATGTTTGTATACTTCTCTTTTTTGTAATTATTGTGAGATGATTAATTTCTTGGATTTTCTTGGATAATATTTAGTTCATTGTCTTGGAGTTTTCTTCCTATTATCCTCTGGTGTGCTTTATAGAGAAAAATATAGTTTAAATTTGATTTTGTCATGTAATATCCTGGTTTCTCCATTTATGGCGATTGGGAATTACTCAGTGTATAGGAGCTTGGGTCTGCATTACATCAGCCCAAGATATTCTGGCTTTTAGAGTCTCTCTTGAGAAGTCTGGTGTAATTCAAATTGGTCTGAATTAATTTGGTACTGGATATTTGTACCTTACCCCTTTTAATTTACTTTCTTGTATCTGTGCATTTAGTGTTTAATTTTTATGTGAAGGGAGGAATTTTTCTGGTATAATTAATTTGGCGTTCTGTAGGCTTGTTGTATGATTTGGCCTTTTCTTTCTTCAGCTTATGGGAGTATTCTGCAATGATTTGTTGAAGATATTTACTGAACCTATGAACTGGAAATCTTAATTCTCTTCAATATCTTTTATCCTTAGGTTTGGACTTACATTGAGTCCTGAAATTCATGGATATTTTGGATTCAACAAACCGTACATGGTTATCTGAGATGGATTTTTTGTGCTTTGTGGGGTGACCTCCTTGACCTCAACTCTTCCATTTATTATCTTGTTGGATAATGAGACATGGTCAGGAATGGTGACCTCTTGCCATAAACTATATGAAAATAGTGAGGTCAATTTATGTGTGTCAAGTATCAGTAGTCTCCTGGGTGGTTTTGGATCCTGGTTGGACATATGCAACTGTTTCAAAAGCCCAGGATTGATGTTCCTTGGGATTCCCATGATGATGCAATCAGACATGACAGAAAAGACCAGAATACACATGAGAGAATGTGATTTGTATAATAGAGAGAACATTATTAATGTTCTAACTTATTAAGTTAGGATACAGAATATCTGATCACACTGTGATCTCCAAGAATGTATTATTTAACAAAAAACTATGGTTTGGTATAGCATTGCAAGGGCATTTACGCAAGATCTGTTTGTTTCCTGTAAACATGGACTTTATTACTGTATGGTTCACCTACCACACACCTTTATTGCAAAGGTAAAAAGTGCACTTAGGTCCAGAGCAGATCGAGGCACGACTTGACAGAAAATGAAGATAACTAAGGCAATGGAAATTCTTAGAGTTGAAGGATTATTAAGAAAGTGTTCAGAGGGAACAAGAATCCCCTTCTCTGTGAGGTCAGTGAATTAGGAAGGACAGTTGGGAGCTTTACTTGACGTCAGCATCTGAGTCTGCAAACGTCATTGGTAAAATTAATGTCTGGAATTTTGTGTTGTGAATCTGTACATTGGCTCTGCAGCGTTTGGCAAGGTCCATGGACAGAGAGATCACACCAGCTGGGAACAATCTGAAAAGAAATCAGGTTTTATTCAGTTACCTGTGAAGTCCTCAAGGACAGGAATGGACGGGTAGCACCTGAATAGAAGGATTTAGGATCTCAATAGTGCTACTCTAGATGCCTTCAAGATAGATGCAGAAAAAAAAAACTAAATAACTTCACAGGAATTAGATCAATTCTGACCATGATTATTTCACATTGGCAGTTTATACTTGATTCGTCTTTTTAAATTCAAAACAAGAGCCTAGGGTGTAAATTCGAGGTAGCATTAGAATCACAGAATATTTACACCACCTTTAAGGTGCCCAGCATCTAACACTCCGTGGCTAGAGATTCTACTTTTAACTGGATCACCAGAGAAAATCTACAATCAACCATGCTAGGGAGGCCCTGATCAGTTTGTATGCTTTGTCATCTCCACGACAACCCACTTCAGCAGAAACACCTCCAGTTTACAGGTGAAGAAACCACAGCTCAGAGCCAATGATCATTAGATCCCTCAGTCTCACTGGCTGTCAGTTGCACCCACATCCTTCTCTGTGAAGGGAAGCTTTGGGCCTGATGTGGGCTGTGCAAGCTGACTCTCCTGAGATGATCAATGCTATTCTTGAACCTGGGAGAACTGAAGACAAGATGAGCACACAGACTCCTGGGATAGATCCTGCCTCTGGGTCCTAGGGTGGGACACAGTATCCCTTGCCATGTGCCTCTCCACATCTGAGGAATCTGTTCCCATGTGTCAGCTTCTATGGCAGTGGGTCTCAACACTCCTAGTGCTGCAACTCTGTGATACACCTCTTCATGCTGTGGTGACCCCAAGTATAAAATTGTTTCATTGGTACTTCCTAATGAAGTTTGCAGTACTTATAAGTCATAATATGCAAGGTATCTGATATGCAATCTGTGTGTGAAGTTGTGCCTCACAGTCTGAGAAACATTGCTTTATATAATTTTTTTAAAAGAAAGGCCTTCATATAATGAGGACCCTGAGCAGACATAAAGGCAGAAACACTGTGAAGTAGTGACAAGTTTTAGCAGGCCCAAGGCTGCTTGCCTTAATGCCAACAGAGATTTTCTGGCTAAAGGTACAGTCTGAAATCACTGGCCCCATGACATTTCTTACCTCAATTTTCCCCCTTACAATGTCTGTCTGCTTGGACATGTCTGTCCAGGAAGCTAGTCTCTGTAGTCTCTGATAAAGACAGAATGCTAAAGGCAGGTATGGTTTCCCTCTTTTGGCCCACAGTCACTTGTATAGAAGTAAGTTCAAATCACCTGTGGGTAAATGTGTGTCTCTCACATAGTGTATGAGAATTGAAATATCTCTTTGAGTTGAGAAAAACCAACTCCCACTTCAGATTTAGAGCTGACCAACAATTACTTTCAGGAGAATGAAGAAGCTGGCCAGGCCTGAAGACCCAGATCCCCTTCCTGCCTGGGATAATCCCACCTACAGTAGAGTTCAGCTTCACCTAGCAGGTGTTATCAGAAAAATCTGACCTTAAGATTCTGAAATCCGGTGGGAGGGAGAGCTAAACCTTCAGAGAGGCAGACAAGCCTGGGAAACCAGAAGAGACTGCTCCCTGCACACACATCTCGGACACCAGAGGAAAAAGCCAAAGACCATCTGGAACCCTGGTGCACTGAAGCTCCCGGAAGGGGCGGCACAGGTCTCCCTGGTTGCTGCTGCTGCAGAGAGCCCCTGGGCAGCACCCCACGAGCGAACCTGAGCCTCGGGACCACAGGTAAGACCAAACTTTCTGCTGCAAGAAAGCTGCCTGGTGAGCTTGGGACACGGAAGCAGAATTTCTCTAGGAGGCACGGTCTGTGTTTACCGGAAGTCCCACACCCGCGGATCCCGGCCCGCAGCAGCTCTCTGCTCCCAGACCCGGTGAGAGAGAGACCCAACCGCCTGGTCAGGTGGGCACTCCTGAGGCTGCAGAGCGGAAGAGACCACCAACACTGCTCACCCCTGCCCACATCCCTGACCCAAGAGGAAACTGTATAAGGCCTCTGGGCTCCCGTGGGGGAGGGCCCAGGAGCGGCAGGACTTCTGCGCCTGAGACACCGCCGCCGGAACCTGAAAGAAACAGACTGGATAAACAGTTCTCTGCACCCAAATCCCGTGGGAGGGAGAGCTAAACCTTCAGAGAGGCAGACAAGCCTGGGAAACCAGAAGAGACTGCTCCCTGCACACACATCTCGGACGCCAGAGGAAAAAGCCAAAGACCATCTGGAACCCTGGTGCACTGAAGCTCCCGGAAGGGGCGGCACAGGTCTTCCTGGTTGCTGCTGCTGCAGAGAGCCCCTGGGCAGCAACCCACGAGCGAACCTGAGCCTCGGGACCACAGGTAAGACCAAATTTTCTGCTGCAAGAAAGCTGCCTGGTGAACTCAAGACACAGGCCCACAAGAACAGCTGAAGACCTGTAGAGAGGAAAAACTACACGCCGGAAAGCAGAACACACTGTCCCCATAACTGACTGAAAGAGAGGAAAACAGGTCTACAGCACTCCTGACACACAGGCTTATAGGTCAGTCTAGCCACTGTCAGAAATAGCAGAACAAAGTAACACTAGAGATAATCTGATGGCGAGAGGCAAGCGCAGGAACCCAAGCAACAGAAACCAAGACTGCATGCCATCATCGGAGCCCAATTCTCCCGCCAAAACAAACATGGAATATCCAAACACACCAGAAAAGCAAGATCTAGTTTCAAAATCATATTTGATCATGATGCTGGAGGACTTCAAGAAAGACATGAACACACTTAGGGAAACACAGGAAATCATTAATAAACAAGTAGAGGCCTACAGAGAGGAATGGCAAAAATCCCTGAAAGAATTCCAGGAAAACACAATCAAACAGATGAAGGAATTAAAAATGGAAATAGAAGCAATCAAGAAAGAACACATGGAAACAACCCTGGATATAGAAAACCAAAAGAAGAGACAAGGAGCTGTAGATACAAGCTTCACCAACAGAATACAAGAGATGGAAGAGAGAATCTCAGGAGCGGAAGATTCCATAGAAATCATTGACTCAACTGTCAAAGATAATGTAAAGCGGAAAAAGCTACTGGTCCAAAACATACAGGAAATCCAGGACTCAATGAGAAGATCAAACCTAAGGATAATAGGTATAGAAGAGAGTGAAGACTCCCAGCTCAAAGGACCAGTAAATATCTTCAACAAAATCATAGAAGAAAACATCCCTAACCTAAAAAAAGAGATACCCATAGGCATACAAGAAGCCTACAGAACTCCAAATAGATTGGACCAGAAAAGAAACACCTCCCGTCACATAATTGTCAAAACACCAAACGCACAAAATAAAGAAAGAATATTAAAAGCAGTAAGGGAAAAAGGTCAAGTAACATATAAAGGGAGACCTATCAGAATCACACCAGACTTCTCGCCAGAAACTATGAAGGCCAGAAGATCCTGGACTGATGTCATACAGACCCTAAGAGAACACAAATGCCAGCCCAGGTTACTGTATCCAGCAAAACTCTCAATTAACATTGATGGAGAAACCAAGATATTCCATGACAAAACCAAATTTACACAATATCTTTCTACAAATCCAGCACTACAAAGGATAATAAATAGTAAAGCCCACCATAAGGAGGCAAGCTATACCCTAGAAGAAGCAAGAAACTAATCGTCTTGGCAACAAAACAAAGAGAATGAAAGCACACAAACATAACCTCACATCCAAATATGAATATAAAGGGAAACAATAATCACTATTCCTTAATATCTCTCAATATCAATGGCCTCAACTCCCCAATAAAAAGACATAGATTAACAAACTGGATACGCAACGAGGACCCTGCATTCTGCTGCCTACAGGAAACACACCTCAGAGACAAAGACAGACACTACCTCAGAGTGAAAGGCTGGAATACAACTTTCCAAGCAAATGGTCAGAAGAAGCAAGCTGGAGTAGCCATTCTAATATCAAATAAAATCAATTTCCAACTAAAAGTCATCAAAAAAGATAAGGAAGGACACTTCATATTCATCAAAGGAAAAATCCACCAAGATGAACTCTCAATCCTAAATATCTATGCCCCAAATACAAGGGCACCTACATACGTAAAAGAAACCTTACTAAAGCTCAAAACACACATTGCACCTCACACAATAATAGTGGGAGATTTCAACACCCCACTCTCATCAATGGACAGATCATGGAAACAGAAATTAAACAGTGATGTCGACAGACTAAGAGAAGTCATGAGCCAAATGGACTTAACGGATATTTATAGAACATTCTATCCTAAAGCAAAAGGATATACCTTCTTCTCAGCTCCTCATGGTACTTTCTCCAAAATTGACCATATAATTGGTCAAAAAACGGGCCTCAACAGGTACAGAAAGATAGAAATAATCCCATGCGTGCTATCGGACCACCACGGCCTAAAACTGGTCTTCAATAACAATAAGGGAAGAATGCCCACATATACGTGGAAATTGAACAATGCTCTACTCAATGATAACCTGGTCAAGGAAGAAATAAAGAAAGAAATTAAAAACTTCTTAGAATTTAATGAAAATGAAGATACAACATACTCAAACTTATGGGACACAATGAAAGCTGTGCTAAGAGGAAAACTCATAGCGCTGAGTGCCTGCAGAAAGAAACAGGAAAGAGCATATGTCAGCAGCTTGACAGCACACCTAAAAGCTCTAGAACAAAAAGAAGCAAATACACCCAGGAGGAGTAGAAGGCAGGAAATAATCAAACTCAGAGCTGAAATCAACCAAGTAGAAACAAAAAGGACCATAGAAAGAATCAACAGGACCAAAAGTTGGTTCTTTGAGAAAATCAACAAGATAGATAAACCCTTAGCCAGACTAACGAGAGGACACAGAGAGTGCGTCCAAATTAACAAAATCAGAAATGAAAAGGGAGACATAACTACAGATTCAGAGGAAATTCAAAAAATCATCAGATCTTACTATAAAAACCTATATTCAACAAAATTTGAAAATCTTCAGGAAATGGACTATTTCCTAGACAGATACCAGGTATCAAAGTTAAATCAGGAACAGATAAACCAGTTAAACAACCCCATAACTCCTAAGGAAATAGAAGCAGTCATTAAAGGTCTCCCAACCAAAAAGAGCCCAGGTCCAGATGGGTTTAGTGCAGAATTCTATCAAACCTTCATAGAAGACCTCATACCAATATTATCCAAACTATTCCACAAAATTGAAACAGATGGAGCCCTACTGAATTCCTTCTACGAATCTACAATTACTCTTATACCTAAACCACACAAAGACACAACAAAGAAAGAGAACTTCAGACCAATTTCCCTTATGAATATCGACGCAAAAATACTCAATAAAATTCTGGCAAACCGAATTCAAGAGCACATCAAAACAATCATCCACCATGATCAAGTAGGCTTCATCCCAGGCATGCAGGGATGGTTTAATATACGGAAAACCATCAACGTGATCCATTATATAAACAAACTGAAAGAACAGAACCACATGATCATTTCATTAGATGCTGAGAAAGCATTTGACAAAATTCAACACCCCTTCATGATAAAAGTCCTGGAAAGAATAGGAATTCAAGGCCCATACCTAAACATAGTAAAAGCCATATACAGCAAACCAGTTGCTAACATTAAACTAAATGGAGAGAAACTTGAAGCAATCCCACTAAAATCAGGGACTAGACAAGGCTGCCCACTCTCTCCCTACTTATTCAATATAGTTCTTGAAGTTCTAGCCAGAGCAATCAGACAACAAAAGGAGATCAAGGGGATACAGATCGGAAAGGAAGAGGTCAAAATATCACTATTTGCAGATGATATGATAGTATATTTAAGTGATCCCAAAAGTTCCACCAGAGAACTACTAAAGCTGATAAACAACTTCAGCAAAGTGGCTGGGTATAAAATTAACTCAAATAAATCAGATGCCTTCCTCTATACAAAAGAGAAACAAGCCGAGAAAGAAATTAGGGAAACGACACCCTTCATAATAGACCCAAATAATATAAAGTACCTCGGTGTGACTTTAACCAAGCAAGTAAAAGATCTGTACAATAAGAACTTCAAGTCACTGAAGAAAGAAATTGAAGAAGACCTCAGAAGATGGAAAGATCTCCCATGCTCATGGATTGGCAGGATTAATATAGTAAAAATGGCCATTTTACCAAAAGCAATCTACAGATTCAATGCAATCCCCATCAAAATACCAATCCAATTCTTCAAAGAGTTAGACAGAACAATTTGCAAATTCATCTGGAATAACAAAAAACCCAGGATAGCTAAAGCTATCCTCAAAAATAAAAGGACTTCAGGGGGAATCACTATCCCTGAACTCAAGCAGTATTACAGAGCAATAGTGATAAAAACTGCATGGTATTGGTACAGAGACAGACAGATAGACCAATGGAATAGAATTGAAGACCCAGAAATGAACCCACACACCTATGGTCACTTGATTTTTGACAAAGGAGCCAAAACCATCCAATGGAAAAAAGATAGCCTTTTCAGCAAATGGTGCTGGTTCAACTGGAGGGCAACATGTAGAAGAATGCAGATCGATCCATGCTTATCACCCTGTACAAAGCTTAAGTCGAAGTGGATCAAGGACCTCCACATCAAACCAGACACACTCAAACTAATAGAAGAAAAACTAGGGAAGCATCTGGAACACATGGGCACTGGAAAAAATTTCCTGAACAAAACACCAATGGCTTATGCTCTAAGATCAAGAATTGACAAATGGGATCTCATAAAACTGCAAAGCTTCTGTAAGGCAAAGGACACTGTGGTTAGGACAAAACGGCAACCAACAGATTGGGAAAAGATCTTTACCAACCCTACAACAGATAGAGGCCTTATATCCAAAATATACAAAGAACTCAAGAAGTTAGACCGCAGGGAAACAAATAACCCTATTAAAAAATGGGGTTCAGAGCTAAACAAAGAATTCACAGCTGAGGAATGCCGAATGGCTGAGAAACACCTAAAGAAATGTTCAACATCTTTAGTCATAAGGGAAATGCAAATCAAAACAACCCTGAGATTTCACCTCACACCAGTGCGATTGGCTAAGATCAAAAACTCAGGTGACAACAGATGCTGGTGAGGTTGTGGAGAAAGAGGAACACTCCTCCATTGTTGGTGGGATTGCAGACTGGTAAAACCATTCTGGAAATCAGTCTGGAGGTTCCTCAGAAAATTGGACATTGAACTGCCTGAGGATCCAGCTATACCTCTCTTGGGCATTTACCCAAAAGATGCCTCAACATATAAAAGAGACACGTGCTCCACTATGTTCATCGCAGCCTTATTTATAATAGCCAGAAAATGGAGAGAACCCAGATGCCCTTCAACAGAGGAATGGATACAGAAAATGTGGTACATCTACACAATGGAATACTACTCAGCTATCAAAAACAACGAGTTTATGAAATTCGTAGGCAAATGGTTGGAACTGGAAAATATCATCCTGAGTGAACTAACCCAATCACAGAAAGACATACATGGTATGCACTCATTGATAAGTGGCTATTAGCCCAAATGCTTGAATTACCCTAGATCCCTTGAACAAACGAAACTCAAGACGGATGATCAAAATGTGAATGCTTCACTCCTTCTTTAAATGAGGAAAAAGAATACCCTTGGCAGGGAAGGGAGAGGCAAAGATTAAAACAGAGACTGAAGGAACACCCATTCAGAGCCTGTCCCACATTTGGCCCATACATATACAGCCACCCAATTGGACTAGATGGATGAAGCAAAGAAGTGCAGACCGACAGGAGCCGGATGTAGATCGCTCCTGAGAGACACAGCCAGAATACAGCAAATACAGAGGCGAATGCCAGCAGCAAACCACTGAACCGAGAATAGGTCCCCTATTGAAGGAATCAGAGAAAGAACTGGAAGAGCTTAAAGGGGCTCGAGACCCCAAAAGTACAACAATGCCAAGCAACCAGAGCTTCCAGGGACTAAGCCACTACCTAAAGACTATACATGGACTGACCCTGGACTCTGACCCCATAGGTAGCAATGAATATCCTAGTAAGAGCACCAGTGGAAGGGGAAGCCCTGGGTCCTGCTAAGACTGAACCCCCAGTGAACTAGTCTATGGGGGGAGGGCGGCAATGGTGGGAGGGTTGGGAGGGGAACACCCATAAGGAAGGGGAGGGGGGAGTGGGATGTTTGCCCGGAAACCGGGAAAGGGAATAACACTCGAAATGTATATAAGAAATACTCAAGTTAATAAAAAAAAAAAAAAAGATTCTGAAATCCACAATATGCTCAAACCCTAGAGTTGTTAGGTGGATGATTTGGGGGATTTCTCCAGGTTATAATCATTCTGGCCTCTTCTCTTCCCTTGGATGCACTCTGTTCTGTCTTGTCTGTTGGTCCTAAAAGGACTTGGGTCAACTCAAGGACTTCTAGGGGAGGAGCTTTTGTTGTGGGAGTGAGCATGGATCAAGAATGTAACCCCATTCTGACTGGGCAACTAATCTCCAGAAAAATCTTCTGCAGGCAAAGAACTGGGTCCTGTGATAGACTACACAGTTTAACAGGGAGATCTGGTTGCTTTCTCCAGGAAGAAGCACTTGGGTGTTGACTCTCACTTCTCAACCTTCTGTTCTAAGTCACTTCTGAGAAGGGGCACTTTTGTCTAACTCCTCAATGGGACCTACCCTTCAGTGTGGCTGGAGGATCCTATGGTGTTGCAGCTCTGAGTTGGGAGTGGGAGCACTCAGACTGACTTGGAGAAGCCTCTTTTCACAGCTGATCTAGGTGTGAGGAACAGGTGCTTTTAAAGAAGCATGTGAAAGTATTTCCTGCAGGAGAGACCTCTGCAGGCAAAGACACACAGGACAGGGAAAAGCGAGTTTATGTACTGCCATCACATCCTACCAGTCTCTATATGGGGCAAGGCTTTGCCTCACCTTAGTAACAACAGCATGTAATAAATGAACCTTTTGCTGATTTCTGTCGTGGTTCCAATGTCAAAATGTCAATGAGCACCATGCAGAGCCCGGACTTAGGCTGTTTTAAAGTAGGCCACAGTATCAGTGTTATCTGAAAGGTACCATGTAGTAACGCACGTTTACATGAACCTGGACAGTTTTCACTACAGACTTCTAAGTCATTTTATAAAATTTTATAGTGAGTTCATGGAAGAACAGGCTCAAACATAGACAGGAACATACACACAAACACACACACACACACACACACACACACACACACACATACATACATATACTTTACTGACATGGTGCATATTCTTTGTACACCAAAAATAAGGTGAGCATTAATTAAAATATACTAATAATTGAATAAATGGAGGAAGCTGTGTAGAGACTGTGGCTTATAGTTACTTAAAAGGTCCTTTGCAGGCTCGCCTTTTGTTGGTTTGTAAACATCAAGTGCAACTGGAGTTGGTTATTTTCTTTCTCCATAGCACGCAGGACTAGGGTGGAAGCTAGGGTTTTCAGAATATTTGGTAAGTACTGTAACATTGAATGAAATCCTAAGGCTGGAACACTATTAATGTTCTACAAAATTACAGGGCAATCTAAAGTCAGATATCTACTGTATTTAAGAAGCAATGAGAGCGGGGTAGATTGATGCCCTGTCTAAATTCAGAAATGTTTGAGCCTAAATGTCTCCTGATGGTGTTATTATATCAATGTAACATAACATATGTAACATATACTCTTTAAAATAAAGGCCAGAAGTTCACAGAATAATAGCATTAGCCTTACCATATCCTCCCTTTGGGGATGGGAAAACTAATGTTCTGAAATCTTTGACTCTCAGGAATTGTGATCTTCATGGAAATTCAATTCCGTTGCAGATGCTCCAGTTGTTGTGGCCCATTGTTAGAAATATCAGCTTAACCTATACTCCCACTGACAGAAAGCTCAGAATAAAATTCACAGAACTTACTCCACATTCCCCAGACTTGTTTCTTTTGTCCATTTTTTTTTTGATGAAAGGCCAGATTGCCTCACACTACTCTGTCGAAAATCGCCATTCACTGTCCCCAAATTCTTGGGAAGATGGGAAAACATGTCTTCCTATGTATCTGCCAGGCAGGGACTGAGAAAAAGTAGGGCACTGGTTGTCACTACAACCCTGGTGACATCACAGAGGATGCCAAGAACACTCTAGGACACAATAGAATTTCCAAGAAGGGACATCTGATATCATAGTGAACAGAATTTGCCTCCCTGCTAATAACCTCCCTGTATAGTGCATAAGCTGAGGTGCCCTTTCCAGGAGACTTTCCTAGGGCACAGACACTGAGCAACTCCTGATTCTAAGGCCAAGTATTCCTCAAGGCTTGATTATGAAAACCTTAGTAATTCCTATGCATTTTAATGAATATTTCCCTGCTATTCCTGCCCAAAAATGTCTCATCTTAACTCAAATTATCCTCATTCAGCAAAATTAGCCATTAAAAATTCCTGAAAAATAACACCAGTTTGAATATGCAGTCAAAAGATTCTCTTGCCTCGTTATGTACATGTGCTTGAGATCACATCAAGAAATAGCCTGCAGGGTAGGTTGCGACATGGGTGTGTGTTATGGGAACTCTCATGAAGCCTTGTACTTAGCATTCCACAGTTGCCACAAAATCCCTTAGGAGAAAGAGTTGAAATCATTATTGTGCTAGGAACAGTTTGGATTCCAATTGACAGAGGAAAAGTAAGATGTTGGAGCCACCAATGAAGGCACCCTCATGCTACTTGTGGGGTTCTCCTCCTTGCACCAATTTCACCAAAGGACCATTGCTCACAGGCCTCTGTAAGCTATACCATGAGATCCTATCTGACAGTTTTTACCTTTCACTTGGCATGCCCTCACCTTCTGTAAATTTAACCCTATTCTTCTAGTTTTAAGACCAAACTGGTGATTATCTCTTTTTACAAGTACGTACTGTTTTGCTCCATATCGCTTCCCTACCATGTCTATTCTGAATCTCCAGCTTCAGCTTGCCTCACCCTATGTTCCACTGTATGCCTTGAGTTCTGCCCACATACATTCTGAGGTAGCTCTTGGCCATAAGATCTTCATTACGTACAATCAGCAGTGAGACAAGACCTGATAGATATCTCAGCTTGTGTTGAGCTGATGAGAAGGACAAACATCTACAAAGTAGCAAACCTGATGATGGATCATAAAATTATTAGAAAGAAATCCTGCTATCACTTAGCTCTCTGCCAGTAAAGAACTAACAATTGAAGTTAACATACCATGGTACAAAGAGACGTCACCTCAGCATTTCCCCTTTTACAACAAGAAATACCCTTATCTTTACATTGATAAGCTAGATAAAGTAAGATAAATTTTGAGATGCATCACATAAGAATGACAGTCCCAATATTCAGTTCATTTCTATTTGGCAAAATTGGAGAAGGTACTTCATTTACTAAATTATATTAGTGTAAAATTTTGTACCTGAATCACTTTCTCTCAGTTCTTAATCTTTTTTATCCTCTGTCTATCATAACTTTCATGTATTAACCATAAAAACTGCCCTGAATCGAAAAGAACTATTTTTCATTGTAAACAATTTAACGGTCTATGTCCTTCTTCTTTTTAATTTTATACCTCTTTTGTGGACATATTGCCATTTTTTAATCTTTTTCTTTTTTCATCTTCCACAAGTAGATTATTTTTTCTCTGATATGGAGAAGGATGCAAGGGTGGACTTCAGATATGAGGGGGTGGTGGATATCAACGGAGTTGAGCTGGATGATGTGAAATTCACAGAGTACAAATGAGAAGTTTAAAAAATTAAAATGTGCACATTGGGGATAAAGGAGTGAATGCTTAGCGTGCAGAGGTTTGGCAGTGGACTGGGTATTTGTGGAGGTGGGGTGTATTTGGGTGGGGTTCTGGCATGGTAAAAACAGTGTCTGTTCTGGTCCTTCCAGGGAAACTCCTCCCATCCCACCTCTGCCTCTATCTCCACCTCCAACAGCTGAAACTGCCTCCTACTACAGCAGCAGCATCTGGGCATCTCCCTCTCTGCTCAAGCTCTTCTAAGTGCTCGGGGGTGATACAAGCTTTGAAAAGCCCGGGGCAGCAGTCAGGCCATGCACACTCTGTTGTCATCCCCATTGGGGCTCAGGATTTATGGTGCCAGAGCGGTTGTGGTGGGCATTTTGATGCTGCAGTGGGTTGTCTGTCGAGCCCCTCATTCTGGACCTCCCATGTCCCCCCTGGTCCTGTCAGGTTCCTAGTTGTCACATTCCTGTGTGATGGTGACCTCGTTTTCTTTTCTGAGTCTCATGACAAGAAAATTTAACAGTAAACTATCTAGTCTTCAACTCCATTTGAGACCTGAGAAGGAGAAATGTTGCCTGAAGAAACAGGAAATTCAGAGCTAATAGCTTCCAATTCTAAAGAAATGACAGAAATTGTTGGCTACCGTGACAGACAGTCAGCAAATATTCTTGTGTCATTGTGGCATCCAGTGTCAATTGAATGGGTCAGGGGATCTGACAACAATCCTTTGAAGTAGGTCATTTGAAGGACTATCCTCACTTTCTCTCCAAAGCCTGGGACAATAGACTTTCCCATGATCCCCTTCTCCACAGTCTGGACAGCTTTCTGGCAGCAGTGGAGGTAAGTGGGTAGTATTTCACCCCATGGCCACTTTGCCACATTTAAGGACACTCCAGTTAGGGTTCTTTAGTGCCCATCATTTTCTTCAGAATAGCATGAGGATACTGCCCGGACTTACGGTCTCTCCCACTGTGAAAAGCCTTTGACTACTAGGACATGTGAAATGGCAGATTCTTCAGATCTCTAAAGAATTAGAGAACCATCTTTTTATGTAAAGTATATCTCAGTGCACAAATGTGGAATTTTTTCAAAGGATTTACTGTTTAATTTGAATATATATACAAGAAGCTAAATAAAGCTTATTTCTGTACCTAACTAAACAAGTACCTAACATCACTAGAACACTGAGTATTTATAGTTGGATAGTACTATTTGCATTCCTTAATTATCCATGGCAGTGTACAGTAGTAATTTTATACAATTAGAATTTTACACCGTATTGTGAATAAGATGCATATACTTATATCTTAAACAAGAGTTTAATCATTTATTCAAGTATAATATGAAATTCTATCATCATTCAAATTCCATGTCACCCTAAAATATTTGACACTTGGTGTTGCTTCTTAGTATAAAAAAAGATTGAATAATCTATGCTTTTTGTCATGTTAGCCCCTTTCTCCTGCTTCCCAAAACCCTAGATAGGAGAGATAAATGGTTGAGGAGAGAAAGAGAAAGTAAGTAAGATGTCCCTGATTCTATCCACCTTTACTGTTTCCTCACATTCCATGACCAGTAAAAACTTGCATCCAACCCACTAAATGAAAATAAACATCTCTAACCCACTGCAGACAAATAAGCAGCCACCCATCCTTCTTTTGAGAATTAGGGTGTCATGTTCTCTAAACTTGTATCCTTATGAGTGTGGGGTGACAACAAGTTTTGGTGACCTTGCAATAATTGGGATATTTTCCAAATCCTGTGATTTCTTACAGTTTCCTATGCTTTCAGGCCCGAATGTGGAGGGAACAACTGAAGTCTTTGCTACATTAACAATTGAAAATACAAACACACATTCATACAATTTGAGGAAGGTCACTCACTATCTACCTCTTGATGTTTGCTCAAAATAATTGGTCAATTACTATTTTATATACCTTCATTTATCTTCTTAGTATACAGGCAGAAAAGAGAGAGATTGTTTGCCAAAATAATGTTAATTACTTCTATGCCAGTCACCAATAGAATTCCTGCAATCCTTTGAAGTCTTTCAGAGAAGCTCTATTTTGCACAATACTCACAATACTTATGTCTCCCATGTGGCAAACTAAAATGGACTGTTATGATCTGCTTATATATTTCAAAAGTTTTCCCACTCTAAAGTCTTACACCCTCCTCCCAAAAACAAGAGATTCCCCGCAAAAAAAAAAAGTCCACTAGTGCTGGTTCCAGTTTATATATCCGTCACATATCTATTACTGCAAAAAACTACCATGAACAAAAACATCTCAAGGAATCCAGTTTTTCACATTGTGGTAACCAACCCCCAATTACAAAATCATGTCATTGCTAAGTCATAAATGTAAGATTACTACTCTTTGGAAGTGTAATGTAATTATCCTGTATAAAGTATGTCTCATGAGTGATTGCCCTGAGAAGGGGTTGCATGAAACAGATTGAAAACTGCATCTTGTGTGTGGAGGTGGTGGTGGTGGTGGGTTTTTTGTTTTCTTTTGTTTGTTAGTTTGGCCTCTTTTTCAAAAACCAGAGGCTGATGAGAACATACACCAATAACTGGGTCTTTTATATAATTCCTATAGACTTTGTGTCTGTTCTCATGACATCAACAGGCTGGGTTTCTTTTTTACTATTCCCCAAAATGAACTTGAAATTATTAAAGGTGATGAATCCTGCAGTGATGTACTGTCTTACTATTTAGCAGTGTCTGACTGCCCTGCTCATTTGTGCTTTCATGGATTTTGAGATCTTTTTTTCATTCCCATAAAGCCCTGCATCCTAATTAGGACAGGATGGATGTTAACTAGTAAATGATTCTGGTAGTATTTGATATAACAATAATAATCATAGTAATGCATGAAAATGAAAGGTCTTTTCATTTTCTGGTTTCTTCAAATTTTTTTCTTAATTTTTGTAATGTTTTCATTGTAACAAGTCTTCACTTTCTTAGGTTTATTACAAGATTTTTAAAGCTATTCTGAATGTTTTTGTTTTTTGGTATGTTTGTTGATATTTATTGTTTCTAATAAGGAATTTTATTGATTTTAATGTGATTTTAGTTAGTGGGTCCATGAGCTGTAGGAGTTTTCTAGTGGAACCGTAGTGTTCTTTACATATAGATCATATCACCTGCAAATGAGAATACTCTGACTGCTTTCCTTCATATGGACATGCCTTTCCATCTTTCTATTTTCTGTTTTGGATAAGACTTCACATACTACTTGGATTAGATGAAAAGATTGAACATCTGTGACTTATTACTTATTTTAGTGAAATGCATTAAGATATTCTCCAGTTAGGATGCTGTTGGCCTTGTATATTGCCTTTATATTGTTAAGGTATATCTTCTCCATATCCCAGATTCTCCAGGACTATTTTGTGTATCACTGTGAGACTTTGCCAAAGAAATTGTCTGCCTCTAGTGCAATGATCATGTGTTTCCTGTTCTTGGTTTCATGTGGTGTATTGTTTATTCATTTGTATTTGTTGAAACATTCTTGCTCTCTGGAGTCAAGCCAGCTTGATCATGGTACCTGATATGTTTGGTATATGTCTGAATTTTATTTGCCAGGATTTTATTGAGAAATTTTTCACTTATGTGTTCCTTCCCATCATTGTTTGTTTTATAGGCTGCAAAGAGATACCATGAGCAAGGGAACTTTTCGAAGAAAGAGTTTATTGGGGCTTACAGTTTCAAGGATCATGAGTCTGTGATCAGTATGCAGGGGTACATGGGAGCAGGTAGGTCACCGTGTTTCTAGAGAGCTAGCTGAGATCTTACATCTTATCTGCAAGTTGGACACTGAGAAAATGAGACTTAAGTGCAAATGGTATTGAATTTGGAAACCTCAAAGGCCAATCCCAGAACAATCCTACAAAAAACAAAACAAAACCAAACCAAACCAAACCAAACAAAACAAAACAAAACAAAACAAAACTATATCTTCTACTGCTTCCCGAACATTTCCTCTAACCAGCAACAAACATTCATACATGTGAGTTTATGGAGACCATTATCATTCAAAAGACCACATTCTACTCCCAATTGTCCATAGGATCTTAAACATATCATAATGAAAAATGCTCTTAGCTTGCTTTGCAAAAGCCCTATAGTCTTTCACCGTCTACACGGTTTATCCAAAGAGCTTCATAAAACTGCAGGCAGTCCCTTAATTATTCCCCCTATGAAATCAAATGGCCAATTACACACATCCAATGTGTAATGCCAAATCACATATGTTATCATTGCAAAGTGAAGTTGGGAAGGATGGCGAGCCAATTCAAGGCATAATCGCAATAGCCCACACTCCACATTCTCTCCTTCTGACAGAAGAGAAAGAGATTAGATGGGTTCACTCCTCTGCCTTTGCTGATTGAAACATAATTCATAAACATTTGTTGTATCATATAGATCTGTGGGTGGTGATTGTGTTTTCAATATCACTCATTTCTAGGAATTTTTCATTTTTCCTTATTTATTTCTCCCCTTACCCTTTCAGTAGTATATTGTTTATGTTACTTACTTTCCATGAGTGTCTGTATTTTCTGTACTTTTAATTGTGTGATACCAGTTTGATTCCTTTGGGCTCAGATAGAACGCACGACATTATTTCAACGCTCTTATATTTTCTGAGGCTTGTTTTTTTCGTACTCTCTGGTAAATTTTGGAGAAATGTCCACAGGCTGATAGAAAATATATGTATAGTACACTGTAGTTTGTTAGCTCCATTTGCCTGATGATGTCACTTAATTCTGCTCCTCCTGTTTTGTTTATTTGCATATGATCTGTTAAGTGGTCAAAATGGAGAAGTAAAACAAATCAAGACTACTATTATAACTAATCTGTAGTTTCATATCTATTTGATAACATATTTTTAAATTTGGAATGCCTGTGTTAATATGTATATATTTAGAATTGTAGTAGGTTTTAGTATTTGCAAAGTATGAAGTGAATTTCCTTACATCTTCTGGACAGGATGAGTTTGAAATCTATTCTGTCAGCTAGATAGAGAAACTGCATAGGATTGCTATAGGGACATGTTTCTTAGTTCTGTTTCCCTAGTATACCCTCTATATCTCTCATGATGGTAATCCTGATTCATGCTAAATATATAATTGTTTACTAGGGAATTGAGTTTAGTGACATGAAAATATTATTTGAACCTCTGTGTTAACTGTTGTCAATTGGTTAATTTATGAGATTTTTGTAGGCTACTTTTGATTGACTGTCCTAGTGGTGTAAATTTATTTCCTGTGTCCTCTGGTATTTTATCCTTCCCTGCAAATAAAGTATTCCTATTAGGATCCTCTGTAGAGCTGGCTTAATGGTTATACATAGTTTTTAAATTATTTATAATATCCCATAATCAGCACAGTAGCTGGGCAGCTGCCTGTCCTGCATGGAAATAGGTCTCATTTCCAAACAATGATTCTGAACTCTTACTTACTATGCAGCATCTTGGCTGCTCTTTCTTCCACCTGGACAGCCCTCAGGATCAGGCTTTCCTCTGCCTTAAACCATGGCTGCTGTCCTGCTTCCTCCTTCCTCACCATCACATCCATTATTCCTTTCTTCTTTGGCAGCTACTTCTTCCTTCTTCCCTCCTAGTGATCCTCTCTAGCAAAGCCCTCAAAAACTCACCTCCACCATCTCTCTGCTGTGCTTCTTTATAATCACAATTAACTGGGAGCAGAATCACATTTTTGGGGGGTTTAACCAGTCTTACATTCTACCAATCAGCATTAAAATACAAGCAGAATTAGCTCAGTCCCCTACAGGGTTTTCTTTTCTTTTATTTTTTATTTTTTGGTTGGTTTAATTTTTCCTTTACCTTTTTACTTTTTATTTGATCTTTGGCTATCTCTTATTAATTGTTTATTTTATTTATTTACATTTCCAATATTGTTCCTCTTTCTAAAATCCCCTAATGAAGCCTATCATCACATTTCTGCTCAACTTTCCCTATATAACAGTGCTCCCCAACTCACACATATCCATTCCCACCTCACACCTCTAGGATCTCCATTTGGTGGGGCAACAGGTCTACCAGAGTCAAGGTCCTACAACCACATTGATACAAAATAAATCAATCCTCTTATACACAGTACCTAGGAACATAGACCCATACTTGTATACACGTTGGCTTGCAGTTAGATCCCTAGGAGCTGGGGAATTGGTCACAGAGTGTCTGGTTAGATATTAAAGACCAATGATTGCTGCTTTCTCTTCTTTTTCTGGTTATAGAGGAAATTATGTTTGTGTCCTTTCTTTCTTGAAATTTTTGTGAGATGATTAATTTCTTGGCTTTTCTTGGGTAAAATTTAATTCATTGTCTTGGATTTTACCTCCTATCATCCTCTTTTGTGCTTTCTTAGAGAAAAATATTGTTTAAATTTGATTTTGTCATGTAATATCTTGGTTTCTCCATTTACGGTGATTGGGAACAACACAGTGTATAGGAGCTTGGGTCTGCATTACATCTGCCTAAGATTTTCTGGCTATTAGAGTCTCTTTTGAGAAATGTGGTGTAATTCAAATAGGTCTGAATTCATTTGGTACTGGATATTTATACCTTACCCCTTTTTAATGTTCTTTCTTGGATCTGTGCATTTAATGTTTTAATTTTTATGTGAAGGAAGGAATTTTTCTCCTACAATTAATTTGATGTTTTGTAGGCTTGTTGGTTTTTTTTTTCTGTTTTTCTTTTTCTTTTTCTTTTTTTTTTTTTTTTGGCCTTTTCAATTCTCTCTATATCTGTTATCCTTAGGTTTAGACTTAAGTTGTGTCCTGAAATTCATGGATATTTGGATTCAATATATTGTAAATGTTTATCTGAGATGGATTTTTTGTGCTTTCTTGGGTGACCTCCTTGACCCCAACTCTTCAATTTATTATCCTGATGGATAATGAAACATGGTCAGGAATGGTGACCTCTTGCCATAAAGTATAGTAAATAGGGAGGTGAACTTGTGTGTCAAGTATCAGTAGTCTCCTGGATGGGTTTCTTTCCTGGTTGGCCAAATACAACAGTTTCTAAAGCCCAGGATTCATGTTCCCTGGGATTCCTACGATGATGCAATCAGACATGATAGAGAAAGACCAGAATACACATGAGGGAACTTGATTTATATAATAGAGAGAACATTTGTAAGTTAGGTTACAAAATATCTGATCAGACCGTGATCTCAAAGAATGTATTATTTAATGAAAAACTATTTTGTGTTATAGCATTGCCAGGGCACAGACATTTATACAAGAGCCGTTTGCTTGCTGTAACATGGACTTGATTACTGTATGGCTCACCTACCACACACCTTTATTGCAAAGGTAAAAAGTGCACTTAGGTACAGAGCAGATCAAGGCAGGACTTGAAAGCAAATGAAGATAACTAAGGCAATGGAAAGTCTTTGATTTGAAGGATATTTAAGAAAGTGTTCAGAGGGACCAAGAATGCCCTTCGTCTGGGAGGTCAGTGAATAGGAAGCACACTTGGGAGCTTTACTTGACGTCAGCATCTGAGTCCAGGAACTTCATTGGTAAAATTAATGTCTGTAATTTTGTGTTGTAAAACAGCACATTGGCTCTGCAGCTTTTGGCAAGGTCCATGGACAGAGAGATCACACCAGCTGGGAACAATCTGACAAGAAATCAGGTTTCCTTTAGTAACCTGAGAGGTCCTCAAGGAGAGAGGAATGGATGGGTAGCACTTTAATAGAAGGCTTTAGGATCTCATTTAGTGCTACTCTAGATGCCTTCAATATAGATGCAGAAAAAGAAAAACTAAATGACTTCAGAGGAATTAGTTTAATTTTGATCATGACTATTTCACATTGGCAGTTTGTACTTGATCTGTCTTTTTAAATTCAAAACAAGAGCCTAGGGTGTAAATTCGAGGTAGCATTACAGTCACAGTATGTTTACACCACCTGTATGGCACCCGGCATCTCACCCCACGTGGCTGGAGATTCTACTTTTCAATGCATCACCAGAGAAAATTTCCAATTAACCATGCCAGGGAGGCCCTGACAAGTGTGTATGTTCTGTTCATCTCCACAACAACCCAATTCAGCTGAAAGCCCTCCATTTTACAGGTGAAGAAATCACAGCTCAGAACCATTGATCACCAGATTCCTCAGTCTCACTGGCTGTCTGTTAGACCCACATCCTCCTCTGTGAAGGGAAGCATTGGGCCTGATGTGGGCTGTGCAAGGTGACTCTCCTGAGATGATCAATGCTCTTCTTGAACCTGGGAGAACTGAAGACAAGATGAGCACACAGACTCCTGGGATAGATTCTGCCTCTGGGTCCTAGGGTGGGACACAGTATCCCTTGCCATGTGCCTCTACTCATCTGAGGAATCTGTTCCCATGTGTCAGCTTCTAATGCAGTGGGTCTCAACACTCCTAGTGCTGCAACTCTTTAATACAGCTCTTCATGCTGTGGTGACCCCAACCATAAAATTTTCATTGCTACTTCATACTTGATATTGCTGTTCTTATAAGTCATAATATGCAAGGTATCTTATATGCAACGTATCTGATATGCTGTCAATGTGAGAGGTTGTGCCTCACAGGCTGAGAAACATTGCTTTATATAATTTTTTTAAAAGAAAGCCTTTATATAAGGAGGACCTGGAGTAGTCATAATGGCAGAGACACGGAGAAGTGGTAACAAGTGTCAGCAGGCTCAAGGCTGCTTGCCTTAATGACAACAGAGTTTTCTTGCTAAAGGCACAATCTGAAAACAGTGTCCCCAGCATATTTCTTACCTCAATTTTCCCCCTTACAATGTCTGTCTGCTTGTACATGTCTGTCCAGGAAGCTAGTCCCTGTAGTCTCTGAAAAAGGCAGAATGCTAAAGGCAGGAATGGTTTCCCTCTTTCGGCCCACAGTCACTTGTATAGAAATAAGTTCAAATCCCCCGTGGGTAACTGTGTGTCTCTCACATAGTGTATGAGAATTGAAATATCATCTGTTTGAGTTGAGAAAAACCAACTCCCACTTCAGATTTAGAGCTGACCAACATTTACATTCAGGAGAATGAAGAAGCTGGACAGGCCTAGAGACCCAGATCCCCTCCCTGCCTGGGATAATCCCACCTACAGTAGACTTCAGCTTCACCTAGCAGGTGTTATCAGAAAAATCTGACCTTAAGGTTCTGAAATCCACAATAAGCACAAACCCTAGAGTTGTTAGGTGGCCGATTTGGGGGATTTCTCCAGGGTATAATCATTCTGGCCTCTTCTCTTCCCTTGGATGCACTCTGTTCTCTCTTGTCTGTTGGTCCTAAAAGGACTTGGGTCAAGTCAAGGACTTCTAGGGGAGGAGCTTTTGTTGTGGGAGTGAGCATGGATCAAAAATGTAACCCCATTCTGACTGGGCAACTAATCTCCAGAAAAATCTTCTGCAGGCAAAGAACTGGGTCCTGTGATAGACTACACTGTTTAACAGTGTGATCTGGTTCCTTTCTCTACAAGAAACACTTGGGTGTTGACTATAATTTCTTAACCTTCTTTTCTATGTCACTTTTCAGAAGGGGCACTTTGCTCTAACTCCTCCATGGGACCTACCCTTCATTGTGGCTAGAGGACCCTATGGTGGTGCAGCTCTGAGCTGGGAGTGGGAACACTCAGACTTACCTGGAAAAGTCTATATTCACAGCTGATCTAGATGTGAGGAACATGTGCTTTTAAAGAAGCACGTGAAAGTATTTCCTGCAGGAGAGACCTCTGTGGATGGAAAGACACACAGGACAGGGAAAAGCCTGTTTATTTGCTGCCATCACATCCTACCAGTTTGTCTATGGGGCGAGGCTTTGCCTCACCTTGGTACCAACAGCATGTCTTAAATGAAGCTTTTGCTGCTCTCTATAGTGGTACCGATGTCAAAATGTTACTGAGAACCATGCAGAGGCCGGATTCAGGTTGTATTAAAGTAGGCCATAGTTTCAGTGTTTCCTGCAAGGTACCATGGGACAGTAGTAACACAAGTCTGCATGCACCTCGACAGTTTTCACTAGAGTCTTCTAAGTCATTTTATAAAATTTTATAGTGAGTTCATGGAAGAACAGGCACAAACCTAGACATGAACACACACACACACACACACACACACACACACACACACACACACACTTTACTGACATGGTGCATATTCTTTGTACACCAAAATAAGGTGAGCATTAATGAAAATATACTAGTAATTGAATAAATGGAGGAAGGTGTGGGGAAATGGTGGCTTAGAGTTACTTAAAAGGTCACATGCAGCCTCTCCTTTTGTTGGAGGTTATCCTTCAAGTACAATTGGGGTTCGTTTTTTTCTTTTGCCATAGCACACAGGACTAGGGTGGAAAGTAGGGTTTTCAGCAGGTTGGCAAGTACTGTAACACTGAATGAAATCCTAAGGCTGGAACTCTATTAATGTTCTAGAAAATTACAGGCCAAGCTGGATGAAGACACCTAGCTGACAATGTGGACATCTCAAGACATGTATTGGACAATGACAGAAATGTCTGAAGACTTGAAATGTTTGGGAATCACAGAGAGAATGGAAGGCCCCTGAGATTACACTTTACACTAAGGACAGTTTGTTCAGAAAGGGATGACATGAAATTTTGTTTCCTGTTACAGAAGTCAGTTGAATTTATCCAAGGTATTGTATGCCAATGGTAGCATTAACAGGACAAAGCCCATATGGTCTTGAAGTCTTATAAATTATGAGTATGTGTAGCAAGACCCAGGTCCTTACATAGTAACTGAGGACCTCAAATACAGTAACAATGTTATAGTGTGGTGGATGTCTAGTTACCACTAGCTTCTGTTTTGATACAGATGACACTTTCTGTGGCATGGTTAGCTCATAATGAATGACTAGAGGACCTATGTTTGAGAATAAACAAACACTACATTGCTTCTGTAACTGCTGAGCTTTAAAGCCCTGGTGTGACAGCCACTGTTTGTGGACATTCTGGATTATTACTTCTGTATTTTTACGTTTTGAGTAACTCAGACTCTGAGTAAATCAGTTCAATTCCATAAATTGGAAATCAGTCACCTGGAAAAAATACTTGTTACAACAGGGACCTAGATTTGTCATGGAAAAAAGGCAGATTTTACTGGCCCACCTAGGTTCTGGGTTTGCACAGGCTTGCTATCCAAATGAAACATGTGCTCACAGCTGTAGGCTGCATTCACTATTTTTGCTCTTAGGTTCCTCCCTAAACTGCTTAGATTAAGATAATTTTCTTGCTGTCTATCAAAAGAATTCATTATGTGCAGCTGGCCTACAGGAAGATAGTTTCCATTCTGTATTTTATAAAATGTGCATAGTAGATATGGTCATCACTGATACTAGGTGAAGGATCTGCTCTAATATGGAAACTAAGTGATGCTGGAGGAACATCCTGAATCCACAATGACAGAGGGCCCTGTATGGATTCCTGGTAGCCTAACACATTGAGCCTGCACAGCTCAGTAAGGTAAATGTGAATACACATTTCCTGAGATCTTTCTATTTAATTGGAGGTGACCTTGTCCACCTAAGAGAGCACATGCTCTCAAAATACAAAAGCATCCTGCGGGAGCTGTGGTCTTGCCTCACAGGTTAGAGCATCTGCTGCTCTCTCAGAAGAAGCACATGGTTCCTAACAATCATCTACAACAGGGGATGTGATTTCTTCTTTTGGACTATGAGGGAATTTCACCCAGGACAAGCCACAGACATACAGTAGAGAAAAAGACCCACTGACATAAATGAGCATTCTATGCCTAATCCGCAACAATAACAACACAGCATATGTATGGTCTAGGACAACAGCATTTATCAAAACCTATTTCCCAAGATGATTTTGAAGGTCATTATCTGTGTGGATATATTGACCGCGTACTACAAGAAAGCATGAAGCACATGGTTCTCCATTATGATTACTTCTATATTTCTTTGGAATCATTGTCAATTTTTCTGCAGCTCTACAACTATGAGTGTATATTAGTCAATATGTGGTACACAGGATCAATGATGAATGTGTGTTGTAGACTATTATATACTAAGATTAGCAGAACACATGACCGCATGGATAAAGAATGGCAGTGATCACATCATAAAATGTGCATCCAAGAAAAGAACACATTATCCAGCCAATATACGCTATCACACTTAGTACCCCTTGGTGACTTTGAATTCACTGTTTAGGCCAGAAACTCTGGACCATGCAGAATCCATCTCTAGCCATCATTTTTAAGAGCACAGGAGGGGACAGAACACTTGAATAAGCAAGATGGTTTCAAGAGTCAAGACTTACAAATCAAATTTTATTCATAAGGAATGCAATTTAAAACAAAAAAGGATTAAAATGAATATTAATATAAATATTTAAAAGTATTTTCACACGTGAAAAATATTAACAAGAACATATAACTATGAAATACCAAAAAGAAAACTTCATTTAAAATCATAACAAAAATATTTCTAAACAGCATATTCTTAGTGAACATTTTGAAGCACAGTTATATTGCTGTTTCTCCTCTAGCAGGCAAAATGGCATTGCAGTCCCCAAGTCTTCTCTCAAGTGGTGTTATCCTAAAAAAAAGGGAGTAAGACCTCAATCAGTCAGGCTGGCTTAGTGAAAGATAAATTTAGGGTTTCTTAGCAATTAATAAATTAACTGTGAGGGATATTATTCATCCAAAATATGTTGTTACTATTCAGGATGGTAGTCAGCAGGGCACTCCTGAGAAAGCAACAGATTCTTCAGGATGCTCCCTTCCTGCTGTGTGTCCCATTCCTGCTCTCTTGCACTTTCTGAGACCAGGGAGAGGAAGGCAGTTATTCAGACACTGATTTGTTGGAGACCTGCATGCCAGCTGTCAGGTTTCTGCCTTGTACCACCTCAGCTCTATTGGACGTCACCATTGATGTGTTATCTGATAACATTGCTGGTGTGTCTGTGGGCAGGGCAAAGTCTACAGCAATCCTGACAGTAATGTGCGCTGCCCATCTGGGACTCAGACTTAAACCAGTGCAAACCAAGAACAGGGCAATGGGAAGAGACCTCATTGGGTTACAGGAAGAAATGTGAAGGCCATGTGTCACCAAGACTAAAGACAATGACAAGGATTAATTTGCCATTTGCACGCGGTAATTATCACTGAAAGGTGCTTCCCAACTTGGAGGTCACATGACCAAAAAATGTCATTTATCACAGGACCAAAACTTGTTCAAAGTGCTACATAGCATCCATTCTATCACTGGGGCAGGAAATATTATGATATCAATTGTCTGTCACCATTTCTAGACTGCAGCTTCAAAAAGAGCAGCAAAGCATACTTGTTAATCATTCAGTTTCTAAAAAGTGCTGGACTTCCCTGAAATCTTGTGCATAGACAGAGCAATGAACAGTTCAATTGCATGAGGTGGTTGGCTTGTTGGGAGTGTAAATTAGTAAGGTGGTAGGGGAAAGCAAACAGGTATGAAATTAGCAAATGGAATGAGATGTTGTTAAGCTGACACAGCTGCTTGTCCCTACCAGATGTTGCTGGGTCTGGAGGTTGCTCTTCTTCTCCTGTTCATCCTTATCGTTCTTGTGCAAGTCAATCAAATATTTCTGTACCAGCGGTGTACACTCCAGATGTTCTGCTTTGCTTGCCTTCTTTAATGGGAATAACTTCTTCTGCACACATATCTTGTCCATATGGATCCGGCTGGGAAGGTAGCTGGAAACACACTCTGCATAGTTAGATCCTGCAGCTTCTTCCTCCCATTTCTACTCCCAAGTCCCACAAACTTGCCCTGGACCCAGATACCAGTGAAAACTTCATATACTACCTCTCTATGCACACAAGGCTGCTGCACAAACATCAAGCAGCCAATTCAGGGAAGAATAAATTGTTTCTGTGACCCAAGTACCAATAAGTACCCAAGTACCATGTCTCTCCAAAACAACAGGGGAACTACTTCTATCCATGGAAAGAAAATGCATGGGGGCAACATTAATAAATAGTGGGCAAATACCCTCAAAGGAGGTCAGTAGAATTAAGGGAAGGTCATGTTATCCAGTTGGTCCACACATTGAGTTTTGTTAAACCTGGTGTGACCGCAAAGGCCCAGTTCAGCCTATTAGCCATTTGGTGAGCTGAATCAGTACTGGTCTACCTAGAGCCTTCTGAAGATGTGTAGACACTCTGGGTATGAGTAACAGTCTCCTGTGGACCTAAAAACTGAGTCCAAAAGACCCAGGGCACAGTGATGTTTAAAGAGCACAAGACATGAAACAGAGCTGCAGACCTCAAATCAGAACAAAGGAAGGCAGGTGTGGGCAAAGCACAGTAATGGCCTTTCTGACCAGTGCTCACCGATAGAAGTTAATCTCCTTCTGGAGCTCCTGAAATTTCTCACAATGCTCGATGTTCCTCATCTCTAAGTTGTGCAGTAATGACATGACCTCCCTCTCCTTTATCTTCAATTTTTCATAAAATGGATTTGACCTGACATAGCGGCTGGCCCTAGGAGAGTAAAACCCAATGAACATCTGCGTTTAGGAATATATGAAAGCAGGCTGGGTCTTCTACTACCCCAGCCATGGGAGGACAATTTCTGAGTTCTACATATTGGGAGCTTCTTCAGCTTCAGAAACCTGTTATTCTGGGCCCAGGACCCCATAAGCTCGGCATCGAGATAAAGGGTTCCCAGGTTCCCTTTCTACACTCAGAAGGGCTGTATCTGCAGTCAAGCTAGTTATGCTAACAAGGGCCTAGGCCACAGCTCTCCCACCTCCAAGACCTAGAAAACTGTGATTTCAATTTTCCTGTTTTGACAACAGGAATTCTACATCCTGAATAATTAATATTGTAGAGACACACAATTCACACAATTATGGCGTTGAGACCATAAATCGCCACAAAATTATAATCTGCCCAAATGGCACAAATATACAGACAAATGTGACCACATTGGCAAAGAAGTGTGCAGTTGAAAGAGGGACTCACAAAACAAAGCACTCACGTCACCATGAAATTGTTATACATGAATATACTCAGGAAAAAACATAGACCCCTAGATTCCAAGTGTGGGGGGAAATATAAACATATAAAAATTGTGCATGTGCATGTAGGTGTGTACACACAGAGACACAGAAACTGGGACACACACACAGGAAAAGAAAAGAAAACAGTAAGAGAATGAAAAAGGGAGCGAAATATGCAAAAGGAGAACACAATCAGAATCAGAAAAAATGCATGCCACATTATTGGCTCAGAGGTAAACAAAAAAGAAGGAAAAGCCCTGTGTCTCTGGCCATCTAGTCAAACATTGAGATGAACAATTTGGGATCTGTCACCTCAGGCTACTGCAACAAGAGTCCAGCATCAGTCACCTTCCTAGCACACACCCAAACTCACAGCACCTAGAACCTTGCAAAGCTACCACCTGTCAAGGGCTTTCCAAATGCACACTGGGAACTCATGCTCCAGGAACGTTATCCCTGAATCCTCACTAAGGCCACAAGTTCAGATTTTCAGCTGGAGGCAGCAGATGAGACCATTTCCCATCTCACTCCTGACCAAGGGTCAGGTTCTGAATCTCCTCTATATCAGAAATGAGGTTTAGGACGAGTATTTTGGGAGGCACAGCTTTCTAGACCCAACACCTTAATAGAATAAGATGTAGGTGACACTGCAGGTCCATGAGTGACACAAGGCAGTTTGGAGCAATGCATACCTGTTGTTCCTGTATCTCTCTGTCACGTAAGTCAGGAGATCTCTTAGCTCATTTCTCTCCTCAGTAGCTGACTGCAGCTGTCTAATCAGTCTCTGCTCTTCTGTGTTCTCCGTGTTGGCCTCCTTGTTGATTACCACAGGGCCAGGGGATGATGTCAGTGTCCCATCCTCTGTAGGTAGAAGAACACAAGTGAACATTTTTGGGGAAACTGATGAGTGTGCATAGACCATGGTGAGCCCCAAACAGGAGGAGAACATGTGTAGAACACAGTGTCACCACAAAGAGTTTGTTGTTGCCTAAGAGACCTCCTCAGTGGAAGTCAACTCTCCCAGCACTCTATAGAGACCAAGAGATGTCAGATGCCGGGTGTTCCCTATGCCTGCTGACCCATGCTCCATGTACCACAGAGATGGCTTCTACGGGATTGTTATCAAGTTAACAGGGTACAACTTTCTTTCAGGACCCTCACCGCTGTATTTTCAGAAGTCAGATGATAAATTCAACCTCCAAAAGATTTGAGTGATTGGAGATACTCAGATGTCCTGCACTGATACTCTAGGCCACACCATTTGGATTTAAAAAGCATTGCGGGGGATGTCATGGTCAACAGACTTATCAATTCCCCTAACTGAAACACCAAATGCCACAGAAGTGCCAATTGGTTACAGGCTGAATCTTGGTCTACCTGCTACAAATAGTTTTAGTACTGTAAAAAAATGTTTGTAACACACAAACTCTAATTTATAATACTAAAGATGTCCCATCTCTGCCAATTAGAAAAAGTCAGAGGAGTTCTAAGAACATAAGGCCAGAAGCTTAATTCTCTCCCTGATACTAAAGACAGAGATCTACTGTATTTAAAGAAGCAATGAGAGTGAAATAGATTGATGTCCT
The DNA here is from genome assembly GCF_021556685.1 of Rattus norvegicus. NCBI lineage: Eukaryota > Metazoa > Chordata > Mammalia > Rodentia > Muridae > Rattus > Rattus norvegicus. Next base: position 44,888,321 of record NC_141541.1, read on the forward strand.
GTCTAAATTCAATAAAGTTGGACACTCAGTGTCTCCTGATCGTGTTATTATATCAATGTAATGTAACATATGCACGTTAAATGTGAAGGCCAGAAGTTCACAGAATAATAGCATTGACCTTACCAAATCTTCCCTTTGGGGATGGGCAAACTAATGTTCTCAAATCCTTGACTTTCAGGAATTGTGATCTTCATGGAATCCTTTGCTGATACTCCAGTTGTTGTGGAGTATTGCTAGACAGGTCAGGCTAAGTCCATTCTCCCTCTGAAAGAAAGCTCAGCATACAATTCACAGTACTTACTCCGCATTCCCCAGGCCAGCTTTCTTTGTCCATCATTTGTTTTTGATGAAAGGCAAGATTCCCTCACTCCATTCTGTCCAAAATCGACGTTCACTCTCCCAAAATGCTTGCGAAGAGGGGAATACATGTCTTCCAATGTATCTGCAAGCAGGGACTGAGAAAAAGTAAGGCACTGGTGGTTACTACAACACTGGTGACATCACAGAGGATGCCAAGAACTCTCTAGGACACAATAGAATGTTCAAGAAGGGTCAGCTGATGTCATGGTGAACAGACTTTGCCTCTCTGCTAATAATCTCCCTGTATAGTGCATAAGCTGAGGTGCCCTTTCCAGGATACCTTCCCAGGGCATAGCCCCTGAGGACCTCCTGCTTCCAAGGCCAAATTTTCCTCAAGGCTTGATTATAAAAACCTTATTAATTCCTATGCATTTTAATGAATGTTTCCCTCCAAATCCTGCCCAAAAATGTCTCATCTTAAGTCAAATTATCCTTATTCATCAATATTAGCCATTTAAAATTCCTGAGAAATAATACCAGTTTGAATATGCAGTCAAAAGTTTCTCCTGTATCCTTATGTACATGTGCTTGAAATCACATCAAGAAATAGACTGCAAGATAGGTTGCAACATGGGTGTGTGTTATGGGAACTCTCATGAAGCCTTGTACTTAGCATTCGACAGTTGCCCCAAAATCCCTTAGGAGAAAGAGTTGAAATCATTATGGTGCTAGGAACAGTGTGGAGTCCAATTGACAGAGGAAAATGAAATGCTGGAGCCACCAATGAAGGCACCCGCATGGTGCTTGTGGGGTTCTCCTCTTTGTACCAACGTCACCAAAGGAGCATTGCTCACAGGCCTATGTAAGCTCTATCATGAGATTCTGTCTGACAGTTTGTATCTTGGGCCTCTCACTGAGCACGTGCTATCTTCTCTATATTTAACCCCAGTCTTCTAGTTTGGAGACCCAACGGGTGATTATCTCTTTAGAAGTACGCACTGTTTTGTTCCATATCTCTTCCCTACCATGTCTATTCTGAATCTCCAGCTTCAGCTTGCCTCACCCTATGTTCCTCTGTATGTCTGGAGTTCTGCACACATACTTTCTGCTGCAGCTCTGGGCCATCAGATCTTTATTTCGTTCAATCGAAATCAGGTGAGACAACAGCTGATAGATCTCTTACCTTAGGTTGAGCTGGTAAGAAGGTCAAACATCTACAAAAAAGAAAACCTCATGCTGGGCCATAGAAATGACAAGAAAAAGTTCTGCCAGCTCTTAGCTCTCTGCCAGTAAAGAACTAAAAATTGAAAGCTGACACACCTTAGTACAGAGGGAGGTCACCTCATCATTACCCATGTTACACCAAAAAATACCTTTATCTTTAACACTGATCAGCTAGATAAAATCAGAAAATTTATGGGATGCATCAGATAAGAATGACTGTCACAATATTCAGTCCATTTGTATTTGGCAAAATTGGAGAAGGTACGTCACGAACTAAATTATATTAGTGTAAAATTTTGTACCGGAATCATTTTCTCTCACTTTTTAAGCTTTTCTATTCTCTATTTATCATAGTTTGCACTTATTAGCCATAATAACTCTCCTGAAATGAAAAGTAATTTTGTTTATTTTAAATAATTTAAGGGTCTATGTCCTTCATCTTTATAATTTTACACCTCTTTGTGGACATATTGCCATTTTTTTCTTTTTCTTTTTTCAACTTCCACAAGTAGATTATTTTTCTCTGATATGGAGAAGGATGCAAGGGTGGACTTCAGATATGAGGTGATGGTGGATATCAATGGAGTTGAACTGCATGATGTGAAATTCACAGAACAAAAAAGGAGTTTAAAAAATTAAAATGAGCACATTGGGGATGAAGAAGTGAATGCTTATTATGAAGAGGTTTGGCAGTGGACTCGGGATTTGTGGCGTGGGCTGGGTGTGGGTGGGGTTCTCGATTAGTCAGAATGTTATCTATTCTGGTCCTCCAAGGAAACTCCTCCCTCTTCTCTCATCCCTCCTCTGCCTCCAGCTCCACCTCTAACTTCCATAACTGCCTCCTACTACAGCAGCAGCTTCTGGGCATCTGCCTTTCTCCTCACTCTTGTAAGTGCTCCGGGGTGATACAAGCTTTGAAAAGTCCCGGGCAGCAGTCAGGCCATGCACACTCTGTTGTCATCCCCGTCAGGGCTCAGGATTTATGGTGCCACAGCGGTTGTGGCGGGCATTTTGATGCTGCAGTGGGTTGTCTGTGGAGCCACTCATTCTGGACCTCCCATGTCCCCCCTGGTCTTGTTCAGGTTCCTAGTTGTCACAGTCCTGTGTGATGGTGAACAAATTTTCTTTTCTGAGTCTCACAACAAGAAAATTTAAGAGTAAATTATCTAGTCTTCAACTCCATCTGAGATCGGAGAAGGAGAAATGTTGCCTGAGTAAACAGGAAATTCAGAGCAAATAGCTCCAATTCTAAAGAAATGACAGAAATTGCTGACTACCGTGTCAGACAGTCAGCAAATATTCTTGTGTCATTGTGGTATACCCTGTCAATAGAATAGGCCAGGGGCTCTGACAACCATCCTTTGAAGTAGGTCCTTTGATGGACTATCTTCTTTTTCCCTCCTAAGCCTGGGACAATAGACTTCCCATGATCCCCTTCTCCACAGTCTGGACAGCTTTCTGGCAGCAGTGGAGGTAAGTGTGTGGTATTTCACTCGATGGCCACTTTGCCACATTTGAAGGACACTCCAGTTAGGGTTCTTTAGTGCCCATCATTTTCTTCAGAATAGATTGGGGACACTGAAAGAGATGAGGTCTCTCCCACTGTGAAAAGCCTTTAACTATTAGGACATCTGAAATGGGAGATTCTTCAGATCTCTACAGGATTTGAGAATCACCTTTTGAAGTAAAGTCTATCTCAGTGGAAAAAAGTGGCTTTTTTCCAAGGGATTTACTTTCTGTTTAACTTTGAAATCATACAAGAAGATTCATAAAGCTGCACTAACTAAACTGTACCTGATTTCCCCAGAAGACTGAGTATTTATAGTTGGACAGTACTAGCTTGCATTCCTTAATTATCCATGGCAGTGTACAGTGGTAATTTTATACAATAAGAATTTATACCAAAGTGTGAATAAGCTTCATATACTTATATCTTAAACAAGAGTTTAATTATTTATGCAAGTACAATTTTAAATTCTATCATCATTCAAAATCCATGCCATCCTAAAATATTTGAGACTTGGAGTTGCTTTCTAGTATAAAAAGAGATTGAATAATCTATGCTTTTTATTATTTTAGCCCCTTTCTCCTGCTTCCAAAACCATAGATAGCAGAGAAAAAGGTTTGAGGACAGAACGAGCAAGTAAGAAAGATATCCCTGATTCTAATCTCCTTTACTGTTTCCTCACTGACCATGACCAGTAAAAATTGCAACCAACCCCCTGAATGACAATGAACATCTATAACCCACTGCTGACAAATAAGCAGCCACCCATCCTTCCTTTGAGAGTTTGGGTGTCATGTCCATTAAAGTTGTATCCATATGTTTGTGGGGTGACAACAAGTTTGGGGACCTTACAATAATTGGGATATTTTCCAAATCCTGTGAGATCTTGCACTTTCAAATGCTTCCAGGTACTGAATGTGGAGGGATTAACTGAAGTCCTGGCTACATTAACAATTGAAAATATGAACACACATTCACACATTTTGAGGAAGGTCACACATTATCTACCTTTGAATTTGCACAACACTATTGGTTCGTTACTTTTTTATTTAGATTCAGGTATCTTGTTAGTATACAGGCTGAAAGGATATAGATTGTTTGCCAAAACATTGCTAATTGCTTCTAAGCCAGTCACCAATAGAATTCCTCCATCCTTTCAAGTCTCATCAGAGAGGCTCTATTTTGCACACTACTCACAATACTTATGTCACCCATGTGGCAAACTAATAGGGAGTGTTATGATCTGCTTAAATATTTCAAAATTCTCCCTATCCAAAGTCTTACACGGTCCACCAAAAAAAAAAAAAAAGAGAGAGAGAGAGATTCCTCACAAGGACAAGTCTACTAGTGCTGGTACCAGTTTATATATCAGTCACATTTCTGTTACTGCAAAAAAATACCATGACCAAAAGCATCTCAAGGAATACAGTTTTTCACCTTATGGTAACCAACCCCCAAGTACAAAATTATATCGTTGCTAAGTCATAAAGTTAGGTTACTACTCTTTTGAATGGTGATGTAAATATCTTGTATAAAGTATGTCTCTATGTGATTTCCCCAGGAAGTAGTTGGAACCAACGGGTTGAAAATTGCAACTTATGTGTGGAGGTGGTGGTGGTGGTGGTGGGTTTTTTGTTTTGTTTTGTTTTGTTTCTTAGTTTGGCCTCTTTTTCAAAACCCAGAGGCTGATAAGTACATACACCAATATCTGGGTCTTTTATATAATTCCTATAGACTTTGTGTCTGTTCTCATTGTTTTCTTCTTTACTATTCCCCAAAATGAACTTGAAATTATTAAAGGTGATGCGTTCTGCAGTGATGTACTGTATACTATGTAGTAGTATCTGACTGCCCTGCTCATTTGTGCTTTCATTGGTTGAGATCTTTTTTTCATTCTCTGAAGCCCTTAATCAGAATTAGGACGGGATGGATTTAAGCATGTAGATGATTCTGGTAGGATTTGATATAACAATATTAATCCTACTGATGCATGAAAATGAGAAGTGTTTTCATTTTCTGGTTTGTTCAATTTTTTGTTATTTTTTTTAATATTTTCATTGTAACATGTCTTCACTTTCTTAGATTTATTACAAGATTTTTAAAGCTATTCTGAATGTGTTTGTTTTCTTGGTATGTTTGTTGATATTTATTGTTGGTATTCAGGAATTTTATTGATTTTAATGTGATTTCAGTGAGTGGGTCCATGGGCTATAAGAATTTTCTAGTGGAACCGAAGTGTTCTTTACATATGGATCATATCACCTGCAAATGAGAATACTCTGACTGCTTTCCGTCATATGGATATGCCTTTACATATTTCTGTTTTCATATTGTTTGGAGAAGACTTCACATACTACTTGGATTAGATGAAAAGATTGAACATCTGTGACATATTCCTTATCTTAGGGAAATGCATTAAGATTTTCTCCAGTTAGGATGCTGTTGGCCTTGTATATTGTCTTTATAATGTTAAGGTATATCTTCTCCATATCCCAGATTCTCCAGGACTATTTCGTGTATCACTGTGAGAATTTGCCAAAGAAATTGTTTGCCTCTAGTGCAATGATCATGTGTTTCCTGTTCTTGATTTCATGTTGAGTATTGTTTATTCATTTGTATTTGTTGAAACATTCTTGCTCTCTGGAGGGAAGCCAACTTGATCATGCTACCATGTCTGAACTTTATTTGCCAGGATCTTATTGAGAAATTTTTCACTTAAGTGTTCCTTCCAATCTCTGTTTTCTAGGCTTCGAAGAGACACTATGAGCAAGGGAACTTTTCGAAGAAAGAGTTTATTGGGGCTTATTGTTTCAAGGATCATGAGTCTGTGATCAGTATGTGGGGGTACATGGCAGCAGGTAGGCCACCATGTTTCTAGAGAACTAGCTGAGATCTTACATCTTATCTGCAAGTTGGACACAGAGAAAGTGAGAGTTAAGTATAAATGGTATGGAATTTGGGAACCTCAAAGCCCAATCCCATAAAATCTTACAAAAAAAAAAAACAAACAAACTTATCTTCTACTTCTTCCCGCATATTTCCTCTAATCAGCAACAAATATTCATACATGTGAGTTTATGGGAGCCACTATCATTCAAAAGAACACATTCTACTCCCAATTGTCCATAGGATCTTAAACATATCGTAATGAAAAATGCACTTAGCTCGCTTTCCAAAAGCCCTAAAGTCTTTCACAGTCCACACAGTTTATCCAAAGAGCTTCATAAAACTGTAGGCAGTCCCTTAATTATTCCCTCTATGAAATCAAATGGCCAATTACACACATCCAATGTGTAATGCCAAATCATATATGTTATCATTGCAAAGGGAAGTTGGGAAGGTGGCAAGCCAATTCAAGGCATAATCCCAATAGCGCACACTCCACATTCTCTACCTCTGACAGAAGACGAAGAGATTATATGGGTTCACTCCTTTGACTTTGGTGATTGTAACATAATTCATAAACTTTTATTGTATCATATAGATCTGTGGATGGTGGTTGTGTTTTCAATGTCACTCATTTCTAGGAAGTTTAATATTTCCTTATTTTTTTCTCACCTGATCCTTCAGTAGTGTATTGTATATGTTACTTACTTTCCATGAGTATTTGTATTTTCTGTACTTTTAATTGTGTGATACCAGTTTGATTCCTTTGGGCTCAGATAGAATGCACATCATTCCTTCAACTTTCTTATATTTTCTGAGGCTTATTTTTTTCCTAATCTGTGGTCAATTTTGGAGTAATGTGCACAGGCTGATAGAAAATATATGTATAGTTCACTGTAGTTTGTTAGTTCCATTTGCCTGATCATGTCACTTAATTCTGCTTCTCCTATTTTGTTTATTTGCATATGATCTCTTAAGTTGTCAGAATGGAGAAGTAAAACAAATCACAACCACTATTATAACTAATCTGTAGTTTCACTATTATAATTAACTGTAGCTATCTGATAACATATATTTTTAAATTTGGGAAGCCTTTGTTAATATGTATATATTTAGAATTGTAGTATGTTTTAGTAATTGCAAAGTATGAAGTGAAGATCCTTATGTCTTCTGGACAGGATGAGTTTGAAATCTATTCTGTCAACTAGATAGAGAAACTGCATAGGATTGCTAAAGGGACATGGTTCTTTGTTCTGTTTCCCTAGTATACCCTCTATATCTCTCATGATGGCAATCCTGTTTCAGGCGAAATATAAGATTGTTTACTAGGGAATTGAGGTTATTGATATGTAAATATTATTTAAACTTCTGTGTAAACTATTGTCATTTTGTTAATTTTTAAGATTTTGTAGGCTACTTTTGATTGAATGTCCTAGTGGTGTAAATTTTTTTCCTGTGTCCTCTGGTATTTTATCCTTCCCTGCAAATAAAGTATTCCTATTAGGATCCTCTATAGAGCTAGCTACTGGTTATACGTAGTTTTAATTTATTTATAATATCACATAATCAGCACAGTATCTGGATAGCTGCATGTTTTGCATGGAATTATGTCTAATTTCCAAATAATGACTCTGAACTCTTTCTTACAATGCAGCATCTTGGCTGCTCTTTGTGCCACTTGGACAGCCCTCAGGACCAGGCTTTCCTCTGTCTTAACTCATGGCTGCTGTCCTCCTTCCTCCCTCCTCACCATCACATCCATTCTTCCTTTCTTCTTTGGCAGCTTCTTCTTCCTTCTTCCCTCCAAGTGATCCTCTCTAGCAAAGCCCTCAAAAACTCACCTCCACCATCTCTCTGCTGTGTTTCTTTATAATCACAATTAACTGGGAGCAGAGTCACTTTTTTGGGAGGTTTAACCAGTCTTAACATTCTACCAATTAGCTTTAAAATACAAGGAGAATTAGGTCAGTCCCCTACAGGGTTTTCTTTTCTTTTCTTTTCTTTTTTTTTTTTTTTTGGTTGGTTTAATTTTTCCTTTACCTTTTTACTTTTTATTTGATTTTTGGCTATCTCTTATTAATTGTTTATTTTATTTATTTACATTTCCAATGTTGTTCCTCTCTCCAAAATCCCCTAATGAAGCCTATCATAACATTTCTGCTCAGATTTCCCTATATAACAGTGCTCCCCAACTCACACATATCCATTCCCACCTCACACCTCTAGGATCTCCATTTGGTGGGGCAACAGGCCTAGCATAGTCAAGGTCCTACAACCACATTGATACAAAATAAATCAATCCTCTCATACACAGTACCTAGGACAATAGACCCATACTTGTATACATGTTGGCTGGCAGTTAAATCCCTAGGAGCTGTGGGTTTGGTCACAGAGGGTCTGGTTAGATATTAAAGACCAATGATTGCTGCTTTCTCTTCTTTTTCTGGTTATAGAGGAAATTATGTTTGTGTGCGTCTCTTTCTTGAAATTATTGTGAGATGATTAATTTCTTGGATTTTCTTGGGTAAAATTTAGTTCGTTGTCTTGTAGTTTAACTCCTATTATCCTATGTTGTGCTTTCTTAGAGAAAAATATTGATTAAATTTGGTTTTGTCATGTAATATCTTGGTTTCTTCATTTATGGTGATTGTGAATTACACAGTGTATAGGAGCTTGGGTCTGCATTACATCTGCCCAAGATTTTCTGGCTATTAGAGTCTCTATTGAGAACTCTGGTGTAATTTAAATAGGTCTGAATTCATTTGGTACTGGATATTTGTACTACCCCCTTTAATGTTCTTTCTTGGATCTTTGAATTTAGTGTTTTAATTTTTATGTGAAGGGAGGAATTTTTCTGGTACAATTAATTTGGCGTTCTGTAGGCTTTTTGAATTTTTTTGGCCATTGTAATTCGCTCCTATATCTATTATCCTTAGGTTTGGCCTTAAATTGTGTCCTGAAATTCATGGATATTTTGGATTCAATACACCATACATTTTCATCTGAGATGGATTCTTTTGCTTTGTGTGGTGACCTCCTTGACCCCAATTCTTCCATTTATTATCCCGCTGGATAATGAGACATGGTCAGGAATGATGACCTCTTACCATAAACTATATGAAAATAGGGAGGTGAATTAGTGTGTCAAGTATCAGTAGTCTCCTGGATTGGTTTCCTTCCTGGTTGGCCATATACAACATTTTCAAAAGCCCATGATTTGTGTTCCCTGGGATTCCTACGATGATGCAATCAGACATAACAGAGAAAGACCAGAATACACATGAGGGAACTTGATTTATATAATAGAGACAACATTTGAAAGTTAGGTTACAAAATATCTGATCACACTGTGATATCCAAGAATGTATTATTTAATGAAAAACTATTTTGTGTTATAGCATCGCCAGGGCACAGACATTTATGCAAGAGCGATTAGTTTCCTGTAAACATGGACTTTATTACTGTATGGCTCACCTATCACACACCTTTCTTGCAAAGGTAAAAAGTGCACTTAGGTCCAGAGCAGATCAAGGCAGGACTTGAAAGGAAATGAAGGTAGCTAAGGCAATGGAAAGTCTTTGAGTTGAAGGATTTTTAGGAAAGTGTTCAGAGGGAACAAGAATACCCTTCTTCTGGGAGGTCAGTGAATTAGGAAGGACAGTTGGGAGCTTTACTTGACGTCAGCATCTGAGTCCAGGAACTTCATTGGTAAAATTAATGTCTGGAATTTTGTGTTGTAAAACAGCACATTGGCTCTGCAGCGTTTGGCAAGGTCCATGGACAGAGAGATCACACCAGCTGGGAAAAATCTGACAAGAAATCAGGTTTCCTTTAGTCACCTGAGAGGTCCTCAAGGAGAGAGGAATGGATGGGTAGCACTTTAATAGAAGGCTTTAGGATCTCAATAGTGCTACTCTAGATGTCTTCAATATAGATGCAGAAAAAGAAAAACTAAATGACTTCACAGGAATTAGCTCAATTCTGATCATGATTATTTCATATTGGCAGTTTGTACTTGATTCGTCTTTTTAAATTTAAACAAGTGCATAGGGTGTAAATTCGAGGTAGCATTACAGTCACAGAACATTTATGCCATCTTTAAGGTGCCCAGCATTGAACCCCACGTGGCTGAAGATTCTACTTTTAAATGCATCACCAGAGAAAATTTCCAATTAACCATGCCAGGGAGTCGCTGATCCGTGTGTATGCTCTGTCCATCTCCACAACAACCCAATTCAGCAGAAACACCTCCATTTTTCAGGTGAAGAAACCACAGCTCAGAGCCAATGGTCATCAGATCCCTCAGTCTCACTGGTTGTCAGTTAGACCCACATCCTTCTCTGTGAAGGGAAGCATTGGGCCTGATGTGGGCAGTGCAAGCTGACTCTCCTGAGAAGATCAATGCTATTCTTGAACCTGGGAGAACTGAAGACAAGATGAGCACACAGACTCCTGGGATAGATTCTGCCTCTGGGTCCTAGGATGGGACACAGTATCCCTTGCCATGTGCCTCTCCTCATCTGAGGAGTCTGTTCCCATGTGTCAGCTTCTATGGCAGTGGGTCTCAACACTCCTAGTGCTGCAACTCTGTAATACAGCTCTTCATGCTGTGGTGACCCCAACCATAAAATTGTTTCATTGCTACTTCATAATAAATATTGCTGTTCTTATACGTCATAATATGCAATGTATCTATTATCAAGGTATCTGATATGCAATCTATGTGAGAGGTTGTGCCTCACAGGTTGATAAACATTGCTTTATACAATTTATTTTTAAAAGAAAGGCCTTCATATAAGGAGGACCTGAGGCAGTCCTAAGTGCAGAGACACCGTGAAGTAGTGACAAGTTTTAGCAGGCTCAAGGCTGCTTGCATTATCGACATCAGAGCTTTCTGGCTAAAGGCACAATGTGAAATCACGGTCCCCATTACTTTTCTTACCTCAATTTTCTCCGTTACGTCTGTCTGCTTGGACATGTTTGTCCAGGAAGCTAGTCCCTGAGGTCTCTGATAAAGGCAGAATGCTAAAGGCAGGAATGGTTTCCCTCTTTCAGCCCACAGTCACTTGTATAGAAGTAAGTTCAAATCCCCCGTGGGTAACTGTGTGTCTCTCACATAGTGGATGAGAATTGAAATATCTGTTTGAGTTGACAAAAACCAACTCCAACTTCAGGTTTAGAGCTGACCAACAATTACTTTCAGGAGAATGAAGAAGCTGGCCAGGCCTGGATACTCAGGTCCTCTCCCTGCCAGGATAATCCCACCCACAGTAGACTTCAGCTTCACCTAGCAGGTGTTACAGAAAAGTCTGTCCTTAAGATTCTGAAACCACAATATGCACAAACCCTATAGTTGTTAGGTGGCCGATTTGGGGGATTTCTCCAGGTTATAATAATTCTGCCCTCTTCCCTCCCCTTGGATGCACTCTGTTCTCTCTTGTCTGTTGGTCCTAGAAGGATCTGGGTCAACTCATGGGCTTCTAGGGGAGGAACTTTTGTTGTAGGAGTGAACATGGATCAAGAATGCAACCCCATTCTGACTGGGCAACTAAGCTCCAGAAAATTTCCCCAGGCAAAGACTTGGGTCCTGTGATAGACTACACTGTTCAACAGGGAGATCTGGTTGCTTTCTCCAGGAAGAAGCACTTGGGGGTTGAGTATCACTTCTCAACCTTCTGCTTTAAGTCACTTCTCAGAAGAGACACTTTGTTCTAACTCCTCCATGGGACCTACCCTTCAGTGTGGCTGGAGGATCCTATGGTGTTAGAGCTCTGAGCTGGGAGTAGGAGCACTCAGACTGACTTGGAGAAGCCTATTTTCAAGTTTATCTAGATGTGAGGAACAGGTGCTTTTAAAGAAGCATGTGAAAGTTTTTCCTGCAGGAAAGCCCACTCTGCTGGCAGAGTCAGGCAGGACAGGGAAAAGCGAGTTCATTTGCTGCCATCACAACCTATCAGACTTTCTATGGGGTGAAGTATTCCCTCACCTTGGTAACAAGAGCATGTAATAAATGAAGTTTTGCCACTCTCTGTAGTGGAGCCGATGTCAAAATCTCACTGAGAATCATGCATAGCCTGGATTTAGGTTGTATTAATGTAGGCAACAATTTCAGTGTTATCTGCAAGGTACCATGGGAGAGTAGTAACCCAAGTCTGCATGTACCTTGACAGTTTTCACTGTAGCCTTCTAATTCATTTTATAAAATTTTATAGTGAGTTCATGGAAGAACAGGCTCAAACATAGACATGAACAATCACAGACACCCACATACACACACACACACACACACACACACACACGCCCATACTTTACTGACATGGTGCATAATTTTTGCACACCACAAATATGGTGAGCATTAATGAAAATACACTTATTATTAAATCAATGGAGGAAGCTGTGGTGAAGCTGGGGCTTAGAGTTACTTAAAAGGTCGGTCCTATGAAGGCTCTTCTTTTGCTGGAGGCTAAACTTCAAAGCAATTGTGGTTCCCTATTTTCTTTTTGCATAGCACATAGGACTAGGGTGGAAACCAGGGTTTTCAGCATGTTTGGCAAGTACTGTAACATTGAATTAAATCCTTAGGCTGGAACAGTATTGGTGTTACACAAAATTACAGGGCAAGCTGGATGAAGACACCGAGCTGACAGTGTGGACATCTTAAGATTTGTACTGGACAGTGACAGACTTTTCTGAAGACTGGAAATGTTTACAATGTCAGAGAGAATGGAAGGCCCCTCAGACTACAATTTACTCTAAGAACAGTTTATTCAAGTAAGGGATAACTTGAACTATTGTCTCCTGTCACAGATGTCAGTAGAAATTATGCAAGGTATTGTATGCCAGTGGTAGCATTTGCAAGACAAAGCACACCTTGTCTTGAAGGCTAATAAATTAGGAATATGTATAGCAAGACTCAAGCTCTTCCAGGTCCTTTCATAGTAACTGAGAACCTCAAATACAGTGGCAATGTGAAAGTATGGTGGATATCTAGTTACCACTAGCTTCTGTTTTGATACAGACGACCCTTTCTGTGGCATGGTCAGCTTCTAATGAATGACTAGAGGACCTTTGCTTGAGAATAAACAAACAATACATTGCTTCTCTAGATGCTGAGCTCTTAAAAGCCTTGGTGTCACAGCAACTGTTTGTGGACATTCTGTATCATTCCTTCTGAACTTTAACTTTCTGAGTAACTCAGACTCTGAGTAAGTCAGTTCAATTCCATAAATTGGAAATCAGTCACCTGGAAAAAAATGCTTTTACAACAGGAACCCAGATTTGCCATGGAAAAAGGGCAGCTTGAACTGGCCCACCTAGGTTCTGGGTTTGCACAGGCTTGCTATCCAAAGGAAATATGTGTTCCCAGCTGTAGGCTGCATTCACTATGGTTTCTCTTGAGGTTCAGTCCTAAACTGCTTAGATTAAGATAGTTTTCGTAATATCTATCAAAATAATTCATTATGTGCAGCAGGCCTACAGGAAGATAGTTTCCATTCTGTATTTTATAAATGTGCATAGTAGATATGGTCATCATTGATACTAGGTGAAGGATCTGCTCTTATATGGAAACTAAGTGATGCTGGAGGAACAACCTGAATCCTCAATGAGCAGTGGGGCCACCTGAGCCCTCTATGGATGCCTGGTAGCCTAACACATTGAGCCTGCACAGCTCAGTAAGAATACACATTTCCTGAGATCTCTCTGTTTAATTTGAGGTACCCTGTCTACCTAAGGGAGCACATGCCCTGGAAAGACAAAAGCCACCTGCAGGATCTGTGGTGATGCCTCACAGGTTAGAACCTGCAGGATCTGTGGTGATGACTCACAGGTTAGAACCTCTGCTGCTCTCTCAGAAGAAGCACATGGTTCCCAACAATCATCTACAACAGGGAATGTGATTTCTTCTGTTGGACTATGAGGGAAATTCACCCAGGACAGGCCACAGACATACAGTAGAGAAAAAGACCCATTGACATAAATGATCATTCTACACCTAATCTGCAACAATAACAACACAGCATATGTATGGTCTAGGACAACAGCATTTATCAAAACCTTTTTCCCAACATGACTTTGGAGGTCATTATCTGTGGGGGTATATTGACAGTGTATTGCAAGAAAGACTGAAGTATATGGTTCTCCATTAGGATTACTTCCATATACCTTTGGAAATGTCAATTTTTCTACAGCTCTACAAATAAGAGTGTATATTAGTCAAAGGTGCTACACAGGATCAATAATGATCGTGTGTTGTAGACTGTTTTATTAAGATTAGCATAAAACATGACCGCATGGATAAAGTATGGCAGTGATCACATCATAAAATGTGCATCCAAGAAAAGAACACATTATCCACACAAAACACACTATCACTCTAGGTAACCATTGGTGGCTTTGAATTTACTATTAACCCAGGAACTCTGGACCATGCAGAATCCATCGTTAGCTGTCAGTTCTAAGAGCACAAGAGGGGACAGGACACTTGAATAAGCAAGATGGTCTCAAGAGTCAAGAGTTACAAATCAAGTTTTATTCATAAGGAATACAATTTAAAACAAAAATGATTAAAATGAATATTAATATAAATATCTAAAAGTATTTTCAGATGTGAAAAATATTAACAAGAACATATAACTATGAAATAACAAAAAAAATTCATTTAAGATCATAACAAAAATATTTCTAAACAGCATATTCTTAGTGAACATTTAGAAGCACAGTTATATTGCTGTTTCTCCTCTAGCAGGCAAAATGGCAATGCAGTTCCCAAGTAGTCTCTCAAGTGGTGTTATCCTAAACAGAAAGAGAATAAGATATCAATCAGTCAGACTGGCTTAGTGAAAGATAAATTTAGTGTTTCTTAGCAAAAAATGAATTAAACTATGAGGGAGAGTATTCATCCAAAAAAGGTTGGTATTATTCAGGATGGCGGTCAGCAGGGGAATCCTGAGAAAGCAACCTATTCTTCAGGAGGCTCTCTTCCTGCTGTGTGTCCCATTCCAGCTCTTTTGCAATTTCTGAGACCAGGGAGAGGAAGGCAGTTATTCAGAAACTGATGTGTTGGGGACTTGCATGCCAGCTGTCAGGTTGCTGCCTTCTACCCACTCAGCTCTATTTAGGTCACCATTGATGTGTTAACTGATAACATTGCTGGTGTGTCTGTGGGCAGGGCAAAGTCTACAGCAACCATGACAGTAATGTGGGCTGCCCATCTGGGCCTCAGACTTTAACCAGTGCAAACCAAAAACAGGGCAATGGGAAGAGACCTCATTGGGTTGCAGGATGAAAGGAGAAATCAACCTGTCACCAAGATTAAAGCCAATGACAAAGAATAATTTGCCATTTGCACTCAGTTCTTATCCCTGAAAGGTGCTTCCCAACTTGGAGGTCACATGACCACAGAATATCATTTATCACAGGAACAAAACTTGTTCAAAGCGCTACATAGCATCCATTCTATCACAGGGACATGCAGTAATATGATAGGTTATTCATTTGTCACCATTTCCAGACTTCAGCTTCAAAAAGAGCACCAAAGCATAGTTGTTCATAAGTCAGTTCCTGAAAAGTGGTTGTCTTCCCAGAATACTCGTGCACAGACAGAGGAATGAACATTCCATTGCATGAGGTGGTTGTATTGTTGGAGTGTACATTATTAAGGTGGTAGGGAAAGCAAACATGTATCAAATTGGCAAATGGAATCAGATAATTTTAGGCTGACACAGCTGCTTGTCCCTACCAGATGTTGCTTGGTCTGGAGGTTGCTGGTTTTCTCCTGTTCGTCTTTATCTTTCTTGTTCAAATCAAACAAAAATTTCTGTAGCAGCGGTGCAGAATCAAGCTGTTCTGCTTTGCTCTCCTTTCTGAATGGGAACAACTTCTTCTGCATACATATCTTGTCCATATGGATCCGGCTGGGCAGGTTCCTGGAAACACACACTTCATAGTTAGATCCTGCACACTCTTCCTCCCATTCCTACTCCCAAGTCCCACAAACTCGCTCTGGACCCAGATACCAGTGAAAACTTCATAGAATACATCTTGATACACACAAGGCTGCTGCACAAACATCAAACAGCCAATACAGGGAAGACTAAATTGTTTCTGTGACCCAAGTACCAAAAAGCGTTCATTTCTCTCCAAAACAACAGGGGATGTACATCTATCCATGGAAGCAAAAGGCATGGGGGCAACATTAATAAATAGTGGGCAAATACCCTCAAAGGAGGTCAGTAGAATTAAGGGAAGTTCATGTTATCCATTTGGTCCACACACTGAGTTTTGTTAAACCTGGTGTGACCGCCGAGGCCCAGTTCAGCCTATTAGCCATTTGGTGAGCTGAATAAGTACTGGTCTACCTAGAGCCTTCTGAAGATGCCTAGACACTCTGGGTATGAGTAACAGTCTCCTGTGGACCTAAAAACTGAGTCCAGAAGGCCCAGGACACAGTGATGTTTAAAGAGCACAAAACATGGAGCCAGAGCTGCTAGACCTCCAATCAGAACAAAGGATGGCACCTGTGGGCAAAGCAGAGTTAATGGCCTCTCTGACCAGTGCTCACCGATAGAAGTTAATTTCCTTCTGGAGCTCCTGAAATTTCTCACAATGCTCGATGTTCCTCATCTCTAAGTTGTGCAGTAATGACATGACCTCTCTCTCCTTTATCTTCAATTTTTCATAAAATGGATTTGACCTGACATAGCGGCAGGCCCTAGGAGAGTAAAACCCAATGAATATCTGTGTTTAGGAATATATGAACTCAGGCTGGGTCTTCTAGTACCCCAGCCCTGAGGACAATTTCTGAGTTCTACATATTGGGAGCTTCTTCAGCTTCAGAAACTTGTTATTCGGGTCCCAGGACCCCATAAGCTCGGCATCGAGATAAAGGGTTCCCAGGTTCCCTTTCTTCACTCAGAAGGGCTGGATCTGCAGTCAAGCTAGTTATGCTAACAAGGGCCTAGGCCACAGCTCTCCCACATCCAAGACCTAGAAAACTGTGATTTCATTTTTCCTGTTTTGACAACAGGAATTCTACATCCTGAATAATTAATATTGTAGAGACACACAATTCACACAATTATGGCGTTGAGAACATAAATCGCCACAAAATTATAATCTGCCCAAATGGCACAAATATACAGACAAATGTGACCACATTGGCAAAGAAGTGTGTAGTTGAAAGAGAGGCTCCCAAAAAAATGCACTCACATCACCATGAAATTGTTAAACATGAATATACTCAGGAAAAAACATAGACCCCTAGATTCCAAGTGTGGGGGGAAATATAAACATAAAAATTGCGCATATGCATGTAGGTGTGTACACACAGAGACACAGAAACTGGGACACACACACAGGAAAAGAAAACAGTAAGAGAATGAAAAAGGGAGCGAAATATGCAAAAGGAGAACACAATCAGAATCAGAAAAAATGCATGCCACATTATTGGCTCAGAGGTAAACAAAAAAGAAGGAAAAGCCCTGTGTCTCTGGCCATCTAGTCAAACATTGAGATGAACAATTTGGGATCTGTCACCTCAGGCTACTGCAACAAAAGTCCAGCACTCAGTCACCTTCCTAGCACACACCCAAACTCACGGCACCTAGAACCTTGCAAAGCTACCACCTGTCAAGGGCTTTCCAAATGCACACTGGGAACTCATGCTCCAGGAACGTTATCCCTGAATCCTCACTAAGGCCACAAGTTCAGATTTTCAGCTGGAGGCAGCAGATGAGACCATTTCCCATCTCACTCCTGACCAAGGGTCAGGTTCTGAATCTCCTCTATATCAGAAATGAGGTTTAGGACAAGTTCTTTGGGAGGCACAGCTTTCTAGACCCCAACACCTTAATAGAATAAGATGTAGGTGACATTGCAGGTCCATGAGTGACACAAGGCAGTTTGGAGCAATGCATACCTGTTGTTCCTGTATCTCTCTGTCACGTAAGTCAGGAGATCTCTTAGCTCATTTCTCTCCTCAGTAGCTGACTGCAGCTGTCTAATCAGTCTCTGCTCTTCTGTGTTCTCTGTGTTGGCAACCTTGTTGATTACCACAGGGCCAGGGGATGATGTCAGTGTCCCATCCTCTGTTGGTAGAAGAACACAAGTGAACATTTTTGGGGAAACTGATGAGTGTGCATAGACCATGGTGAGCCCCAAACAGGAGGAGAACATGTGTAGAACACAGTGTCACCACAAAGAGTTTGTTGTTGCCTAAGAGACCTCCTCAGTGGAAGTCAACTCTCCCAGCACTCTATAGAGACCAAGAGATGTCAGATGCCGGGTGTTCCCTATGCCTGCTGACCCATGCTCCATGTACCACAGAGATGGCTTCTACGGGATTGTTATCAACTTAACAGGGTACAACTTTCTTTCAGGACCCTCACCGCTGTACTTTCAGAAGTCAGATGATAAATTCAACCTCCAAAAGACTTGAGTGATTGGAGATACTCAGATGTCCTGCACTGATACTCTAGGCCACACCATTTGGAATTTAAAAGCATTGCGGGGGATGTCATGGTCAACGGACTTATCAATTCCCCTAACTGAAACACCAAATGCCACAGAAGTGCCAATTGGTTACAGGCTGAATCTTGGTCTACCTGCTACAAATAGTTTTAGTACTGTAAAAAAATATTTGTAACACACAAACTCTAATTTATAATGCTAAGGATGTCCCATCTCTGCCAATTAGAAAAAGTCAGAGGAGTTCTAAGAACATAAGGCCAGAAGCATCATTCTCTCCCTGATACTAAAGACAGAGATCTACTTTATTTAATGAAGCAATGAGAGTGAAGTAGATTGATGCCCTGTCTAAATTCAATAAAGTTGGACACTCAGTGTCTCCTGATCGTGTTATTATATCAATGTAACGTATCATATGCACTTTAAAAGTGAAGGCCAGAAGTTCACAGAATAATAGCATTGGCCTTACCATATCCTCCCTTTGGGGATGGGCAAACTAATGTTCTGAAATCCTTGACTTTTAGGAATTGTGATCTTCATGGAAATTCAATTCCTTTGCAGATACTCCAGTTGTTCTGGCCTATTGCTAGACAGGTCAGCATAAGCCTATTCTCCCTCTGACAGAAAGCTCAACATACAATTCACAGAACTTACTCAGCATTCCCCAGGCCAGCTTTCGTTGTCCATCTTTTATTTTTGATGAAAGGCGAGATTCCCTCACTCCAGTCTGTCCAAAATCGGCGTTCACTCTCCCAAAATTCTTGCGAAGCCGGGAAAACATGTCTTCCTGTGTATCTGCCAGGCAGGGACTGAGAAAACGTAGGGCACTGGTGGTTACTACAACACTGGTGACATCACAGAGGATGCCAAGAACTCTCTAGGACACAATAGAATGTCCAAGAAGGTCCCTGATGTCATGGTGAACAGACATTGCCTCCCTGCTAATAATCTCCCTGTACAGTGCATAAGCTGAGGTGCCCTTTCCTGGAGACCTTCCCAGGGCATAGCCACTGAGCAACTCCTGCTTGCAAGACCAATTTTTCGTCAAGGCTTGATTATAAAAACCTGAGTAATTCCTATGCATTTTAATGAATTTTTCCCTCTAAATCCTGCCCAAAAATATCTCATCTTAAGTCAAATTATCCTTACTCATCAATATCAGCCATTAAAAATTTCTGAGAAATAATAGCAGTTTGAATAAGCAGTCAGAAGGTTCTCCTGTCTCCTTATGTACACGTGCTTGAAATCACATCAAGAAATAGCCTGTAGGTTAGGTTGCGACATGGGTGTGTGTTATGGGAACACTCATGAAGCCTTGTCCTTAGCTTAGCATTCGACAGTTGCCACAAAATTCCTTAGGAGAAAGAGGTGAAATCATTATGTTGTTAGGAACAGTGTGGAGTCCAATTGCCAAAGGAAAGTGAAATGTAGGAGCCACCAATGGAGGCACCCTCATGCTGCTTGGGGGTTCTCCTCTTTTTACTAATGTCACCAAAGGAGCATTGCTCACAGGCCTCTGTAAGCTCTACCATAAGATTCTGTCTGACAGTTTGTGTCTTCGGCCTTTCACAGGGCATGCACTATCTTCTCTAAATTTAACCCCATTCTTCTAGTTTTGAGACCCAACCGGTGATTATCTCTTACCCCCTATGCCCTGTTTTGGTCCATATCACTTCCCTCCCATGTTTATTCTGAAGCTCCAGCTTCAGCTTTCCTCACCCTATGTTCCTCTGTAAGCCTGGAGTTCTGCCCACATACTTTCTGCAGCATATCTTGGCCTTCAGATCTTTATTATGTGCAATCGGCAGTTAGACAACACCTAAGATATCTCTCAGTTTGTGTTGAGCTGGTGAGAAGGACAAACATCTACAAAATAGCAAACTTGATGATGGACCATAGAAATGACAAGACAGTAATCCTGCCAGCACTTAGCCCTCTGCCAGTAAAGAACTAACAATTGAAAGTTGACACACCTTAGTACAAAGGGAGCTCACCTCATCATTTCCCCTTTTACACCAAAAAAAAAAAAAAGAAAAAAAACTTTATCTTTAACACTGATCAGCTAGATAAAATTAGAAAATTTATAGGATGCATCAGATAATAATGGCTGTCACAACATTTAGTCCATTTGTATTTGGCAAAATTGGAGAAGGTACTTCATGAACTAATTTATATTAGTGTAAAATTTTGTAACTGAATCATTTTCTCTCACTTTTAAGCTTTTTTATTCTCTATTTATCATAGCTTGCACTTATTAGCCAAAACAACTCTCCTGAAATGAAAAACAATTTTTTTAATTTTAAATAATTTAAGGGTTTATGTCCTTCATCTTTATAATTTTACACCTCTTTTGTGGACATATTGCCATTTTTTTTCTTTTTTCAACTTCCACAAGTAGATTATTTTTTTCTCTGATATGGAGAAGGATGCAAGGGTGGACTTCAGATATGAGGTGATGGTGGATATCAACGGAGATGAGCTGCATGATGCGAAATTCACAGAGAACAAACAATGAGTTTAAAAAAACTAAAATGAGAGCAGTGGGGATGAAGAAATGAATGCTTAGTATGGAAATGTTCGGCAGTAGACTCTGCATTTGTGGCGTGGGCTGGGTTTGGGTGGGGTTCTGGAGTAGTCAGAATGTTGTCTGTTCTGGTCCTTCCAGGGAAACTCCTCCCTCTCCTCTCATCCTTCCTCTGCCTCTACCTCCACCTCCAACTGCCATAACTGCCTCCTACTACAGCAGGAGCTTCTGGGCATCTGCCTTTCTGCTCAAGCAGAAGTGCTCGGGGGTGATACAAGCTTTGAAAAGTCCAGGGGAGCAGTCAGGCCATGCACACTCTGTTGTCAAACCCGTAGGGGCTCAGGATTTATGGTGCCAGAGCGGTTGTGGCGGGCATTTTGATGCTGCAGTGGGTTGTCTGTCGAGCCCCTCATTCTGGACCTCACATGTCCCCCCTGGTCCTGTCAGGTTCCTAGTTGTCACATTCCTGTGTGATGGTGAACTCGTTTTCTTTTCTGAGTCTCACAACAAGAAAAGGTTAAGAGTAAACTATCTAATCATCTCCATCTGAGACCTGAGAAGGAGAAATGTTGCCTGAAGAAACAGGAAATTCAGAGCTAATAGGTTCCAATTCTAAAGAAATGACAGAAATTGTTGGCTACCAGACAGACAGTCAGCAAATTTTTCCATGTCATTGTGTCATCTACCCTCAGATGAACATGTCAGGGCCCCTGAAAATATCCTTTGAAGTGGGTCACTTGAAGGACTATCCTCTTTTTTTTCTGCAAAGCCTGGGACAATAGACTTCCCCATCATCCACTTCTCCACAGTCTGGACAACTTTCTGGCAGCAGTGGAGGTAAGTGGTTGGTATTTCACCCCATGGCCACTTTGCCACATTTGAAGGGAACTCCAGTTAGGGTTCTTTAGTTCCCATCATCTTCTTCAGACAGACTGGGGACACTGCCAGGAGTTGAGGTCTCTCCCACTGTGAAAAGCCTTTAACTATTTGGACATCAGAAATGGCAGATTCTTCAGAGCTCTAAAGGATTTGAGAACCACCTTTTTATGTAAAGTCTTCCTCAGTGGACAAACGTGGCTTTTTTTCAAGGGATTTACTTTCTCTATACCTTTGAATACATATAAAAGAAGCTAAATAAAGCTCATTTCTGTACCAAATGAACTAGTACCTAACATCAGTAGAACAGTGATTATTTATAGTTGGATAGTACTATTTGCATTCCTTAATTATCCATGGCAGTGTACAGTAGTAATTTTATACAATTAGAATTATACACCACATTGTGAATAAGATGCAGATACTTATATCTGAAACAAGATTTCAATCATTTATGCAAATACAATTTTAAATTCGAAATCCATGACATCCTGAAATATTTGAGACTTGGTGTTGCTTTCTAGTACAAAAAGAGATTGAATAACCTATGCTTTTTTATCATTTTAGCCCCTTTCTCCTCCTTCCCCAAACTTCTAGATAGGAGAGTAAAGGGTTGAGGAGGGAAAGAGAAAATAAGTTAGACATCCCTGATTCTAATCTCCTTTACTCTTTCCTCACTGACCATGACTAGTAAAAACTAGCAACCAACCCACTAAATGACAATAAAAATCTATGACCCACTGCAGACAAATAATTAGCTACACATCCTTCTTTTGAGAATGAGGGTGTCATGTTCTCTAAAGTTGTATCCCTATGAGTGTGGGGTGACAACAAGTTTTGGGGACCTTACAATAATTGGGATATTTTCCAAATCCTGTGAGATCTTGCAGTTTCATATGCTTCCAAGTCCTGAATGTGGAGGGATTAACTGAAGTCCTGGCTACATTAACAATTGAAAATACAAACACACATTCATACAATTTGAGGAAGGTCACACAATATCTACCTCTTGAAGTTTGCTCAAAACAATTGTTTAGTTACTTTTTTATTTAGCTTCAGGTATCTTCTTAGTATACAGGCAGAAACGAGACAGATCGTTTGCTAAAATAATGTTAATAGCTTCTAAGCCAGTCACGAATAGAGTTCCTGCAATCCTTTGAAGTCTCATTAGAGAGGCTCTATTTTGCACACTACTCACAATTCTTATGTCTCCCGTGTAGCAAACAAAAATGGACTGTTATGATCTGGTTACATATTTCAAAAGTTGTCCCAATCCAAAGTATTCCACCCTCCTCCAAAAAACACGAGATTCCTCACAAAAACAAGTCCACTCCCTCAGATACCAGTTTATATATCAGTCACATTTCTGTTACTTCAAAAAAATACCATGACCAAAAGCATGTCAAGGAATACAGTGTTTCACGGTGTGGTAGCCAACCCCCAACTACAAAATTATTTCATTGTTAAGTCATAAATGTAAGGTTACTACTCTTTTGAATGGTAATGTAAATATCCTGTATAAAGTATGTCTCCTATGTGATTGCCCCAGGAAGTAGTTGCAACCAACTGGTTGAAAACTGCACCTTATGTGTGGAGGTGGTGGTTGTGGGTTTTTTGTTTTCTTTTGTTTGTTACTTTGGCCTCTTTGTCAAAACCGAGATGCTGATGAAAACATACACCAATATCTGCGTCCTTTATTATCTTCCTTTAGACATTGTGTTTGTTCTCATTGTATCAACAGGCTGGGTTTTTTTTTTTACTATTCCCCAAAATGAACTTGAAATTATTAAAGATGATGCGTCCTGCAGTGTTTTACTGTCTTACTATTTGGCAGTGTCTGACTGCCCTTCATTTATGCTTTCATTGGTTGAGATCTTTTTTTCATTCCCATGAAGCCCTGCATCACAATTAGGACGGGATGGATTTAAACTTGCAGACGATTCTGGTAGGAATTCGATAAAAAATATCAGTCACATTGATACATGAAAACGAGAGGTGTCTTCATTTTCTTCTTTCTTCAGTTTTTTCTTATTTTTCTTAATGTGTTCTTTGTAGCAAGTCTTCAGTTCCTTAGATTTATTACAAAATTTTTAAGGCTAGTCTGAATGGGTTTCTTTTCTTGGTATGTTTGTTGATATTTATTGTTGGTATACAGGAATTTTATTGACTTTAAAGTGATTTTAGTGAGTGGGTCTATGAGCTGTAGGAGTTTTCTAGTGGAAACATCGTGCTGTTTATATATGGATCATATCACCTGCAAATCAGAAAATTCTGACTGCTTTCCTTCATATGGACATGGCCTTTCCATCTTTCTATTTTCTGTTTTGGATAAGAATTCACATACTACTTGGATTAGATGAAAAGATTGAACACCTGTGATTTATTACTGATCTTAAGGAAATGCATTAAGATGTTCCCCAGTTAGGATGCTGTTGGCCTTGTATATTTTCTTCATAATGTTAATGTATATCTTCTCCATATCCCAGATTCTCCAGGACTATTTCATGTATCACTGTGAGATTTTGCCAAAGAAATTGTCTGCCTCTAGTCAATGATCATGTGTTTCTTGTTCTTGGTTTCATGTGGTGTATTGTTTATTCATTTGTATTTGTTGAAATATTCTTGCCCCTCTGTAGTCAAGCCATCTTGATCATGGTACCTGATATGGTATATGTCTGAATTTTATTTGCCTGTATTTTATTGAGAAATTTTTCAGTTAAGTATTCCTTCCAATCTTTGTTTTATAGGCTGTGAAGAGACACCATGACCAAGGGAACTTATAGAAGAAAGAGTATATTGTTGCTTACAGTTTCAAGGATTCTGAGCTATGACTATTATGCTGAGGTACATGGCAGCAGGTAGGTCACCATGTTTCTAGAGAACTAGCTGAGAGCTTACATCTTATCTGCAAGTTGGAGACAGAGAAAGTGAGCGTTAAGTATAAATGGTATTGAATTTGGAAACCTCCAAGCCCAATCCCATAATACTCCTCCAACCAATACATATCTTATAATTCTTCCCGCACATTTCCTCTCACAAGAAACAAACATTCATACATGTGAGTTTATATGGGCCATTATCATTCAATTCACCATATCCTACTCACAATTATCCATAGGATTTTAAACATATCAAAATAAAAATGCATTTCCCACATCCTTCAAAAATCCTTGTAGTGTTTCACAGTCTACACAGTTCAGCCAAAGAGCTTCATAAAACTCCAGGCAGTCCCATAATTATTTCCCCCCTATGAAATCAAAAGGCAAATTACACACTTCCAATGTGTAATGCCGAATCATATATCTTATCATTGCCAAGGGAAATTGGGAATGTGGTGAGCCAATTCAAGGCATAATCCCAAGAGCACACACTCCAAATTCTCTCCTTCTGATAGTAGACAAAGAGATTAGACCTATTTTAAATTTTCCTTATTTATTTCTCCCCTGACCCTTTCAGTTGTTGTATTGTTTATGTTACTTACTTTCCATGAGTGTGTGTATTTTCAGTACTTTTAATTGTGTGATACCACTGATTCCTTTGTGCTCAGATAGAATGCATGACATTACTTCAACTTTATTATATTTCCTGAGGGTTGTTTTGCATCCCAATATGTGGTCAATTTTGGAGAAAGGTCCACAGGCTGATAGAAAGTATATGTATAGTTCAATGTAGTTTGTTAGGTTCATTTGCCTGACGATGTACCTTAATTCTGCTCCTCCTGTTTTGTTTATTTGCATGTGATCTGTTAGGTGGTCTGAATAGACAATTTAAATAAATCACAACCACTATTATAACTAATCTGTTGTTTCATATGTATCTGATAATGTATATTTTTAAATTTGAGAAGCTTGTGTTTAATATGTGTATATTTAGAATTGTAGTATCTTTTTGTCATTGCAAAGTATGAAATGAATTTCCTTACATCTTCTGGACAGGATGAGTTTGAAACTATTCTGTCAGCTACATAGACAAACTGAATAGGGACATAGTTCTTAGTTCGGTTTCAGTAGTATACCTTCTATATCTCTCAGGATGGTAATTATGTTTCTGGCTTAATATATGTCTGTTTACTGGGAAATTGAGTTTAGTGATATGTAAATATTTTTTAAACCTCTGTGTTAATTTTGTCATTTTTTTAAATTTTTGACTTTTTCATCGATTTCATTTGATTGACTGTCCTAGTGGTGTTAATTTATTTCCTGTGTCTTCTGGTATTTTATCCTTCCCTGCAAACTATAGTATTCCTATTAGGATCCTCTACAGAGCTGGCTTACTGGTTATACATAGTTTTTAATGTATTTATAATATCCCTTAATCTGCACAGTAGCTGGGCAGCTGCCTGTCCTGCATGGAATTAGGTCTAATTTCCAAACAATGTCTCTGAACTCCTACTTACTATGCAGCAACTTGGCTGCTCTTTGTTCCACTTGGTCAGCCCTCAGGACCAGGCTTTCCTCTGTCTTAACCCATGGCTGCTGTCCTCCTTCCTCTCTCCTCTCCATCACATCCATTCTTCCTTTCTTCTTGGCAGCTTCTTCCTTCTTCCCCCCTCATGATCCTCTCTAGCAAAGCCCTCAAAAACTCACCTCCACCATCTCTCTGCTGTGCTTCTTTATAATCACAATTAATGGGAGCAGGGTCACTTTTCTGGGGGTTAAACAGTCTTACATTCTACAAATTAGCATTAAAATACAAGCTGAATTTTATCAATACACCACAGGGTTTTCTTTCATTTTGTTTTGGTTTAATTTTTCTTTTAACTTTTTACTTTTTATTTTAATTTTGGCTATCTTTTATTAATTGGTTATTTTATTAATTTACATTTCAAATGTTATCCCGCTTTCCAGACTCCCATCATCAAGCCTCATCATCATATTTCTTCTCAGCATTTTCTATATAACAGCCTTCCCCGAACTACACATATCCATTCCCACCTCACACATCTAGGATCTCCATTTGGTGGGGCCACATTCCTACCAGCGTCAAGGTGCTACCACCACATTGATACCAGATAAGTCAATCCTCTTCTACCCAGTACCTAGGACAATAGACCCATACTTGTATACACATTGCCTAGTTATTTACACCCTAGGACCAAGAAAGATTGGTGAGAGAGGGTCTGGTTAGATATTTAAAACCAATGATTGCTGCTTTCTCTTCTTTTTTTGGTTATAGGTAAAATTATGTTTGTATGCTTCTCTTTTTTGTCATTATTGTGAGATGATTAATTTCTTGGATTTTCTTGGATAATATTTAGTTCATTGTCTTGGAGTTTTCTTCCTATTATCCTCTGGTGTGCTTTATAGAGAAAAATATAGTTTAAATTTGATTTTGTCATGTAATATCCTGGTTTCTCCATTTATGGCGATTGGGAATTACTCAGTGTATAGGAGCTTGGGTCTTCATTACATCGGCCCAAGATTTTCTGGCTTTTAGAGTTTCTCTTGAGAAGTCTGGTGTAATTCAAATTGGTCTGAATTAATTTGGTACTGGATATTTGTACCTTACCCCTTTAATTTACTTTCCTGTATCTGTGCATTTAGTGTTTAATTTTTATGTGAAGGGAGGAATTTTTCTGGTATAATTAATTTGGCGTTCTGTAGGCTTGTTGTATGTTTTGGCCTTTTCTTTCTTCAGCTTACGGAAGTATTCTACGATGATTTGTTGAAGATATTTACTGAACCTATGAACTGGAACTCTTAATTCTCTTCAATATCTATTATCCTTAGGTTTGGACTTACATTGAGTCCTGAAATTCATGGATATTTAGGATTCAACAAACCGTACATGTTTATCGGAGATGGATTTTTTGTGCTTTGTGGGGTGACCTCCTTGACCCCTAAGCTTCCATTTATTATCTTGTTGGATAATGAGACATGGTCAGGAATGGTGACCTCTTGCCATAAACTATATGAAAATAGTGAGGTCAATTTCTGTGTGTCAGGTATCAGTAGTCCCCTGGGTGGTTTTGGATCCTGGTTGGACATATGCAACTCTTTCAAAAGCCCAGGAATGGTGTTCCTTGGGATTCTCATGATGATGCAATGAGACATGACAGAAAAAGACCAGAATACACATGAGAGAATGTGATTTGTATAATAGAGAGAACATTATTAATGTTCTAACTTATTAAGTTAGGATACAGAGTATCTGATCACACTGTGATCTCCAAGAATGTATTATTTAACGAAAAAGTTTGGTCTGGTATAGCATTGCAAGGGAAAGGACATTCACGCAAGATCTGTTTGTTTCCTGTAAACATGGACTTTATTACTATATGGCTCATGTACCACACACCTTTCTGCAAAGGTAAAACGTGCACTTAGGTCCAGAGCAGATCGAGGCATGACTTGAAAGGAAATGAAGGTAACTAAGGCAATTGAAAATCTTTGACTTGAAGGATTATTAAGAAAGTGTTCAGAGGGAACAAGAATGCCCTTTGTCTGGGAGGTCAGTGATTTAGGAAGGACAGTTGGGAGCTTTACTTGACGTCAGCATCTGAGTCTGGAAACGTCACTGGTAAAATTAATGTCTGGAATTTTGTGTTGTAAAACAACACATTGGCTCTGCAGCTTTTGGCAAGGCCCATGGACAGAAAGATCATATCAGCTGGGAACTATCTGAAAAGAAATCAGGTTTTATTTAGTTACCTGTGAAGTCCTCAAGGAGAGAGGAATGGATGGATAACACCATAATAGAGGGCTTTAGGATCTCATATAGTGCTACTCTAGATGACTTCAATATAGATGCAGAAAAAGAAAAACTAAATAACTTCACAGGAATTAGACGAATTCTGACCATGATAATTTCACATTGGCAGTTTATACTTGATTCGTCTTTTTAAATTTAAAACAAGAGCCTAGGGTGTAAATTCGAGGTAGCATTAGAATCACAGTATATTTACAACACCTTTAAGGTGCCCAGCATCTAACACTCCGTGGCTAGAGATTCTACTTTTAACTGGATCACCAGAGAAAATCTACAATCAACCATGCTAGGGAGGCCCTGATCAGTTTGTATGCTTTGTCCATCGCCACGACAACCCAATTCATCAGAAAGGCCTCCATTTTACAGGGGACGAAATCACAGCTCAGAACCAATGAGCATCAGATCCCTCAGTCTCACTGGCTGTCAGTTACACCCACATCCTTCTCTGTGAAGGGAAGCATTGGGGCTGATGTGGGCTGTGCAAGCTGACTGCCTGAGATGATCAATGCTCTTCTTGAACCTGGGAGAACTGAAGACAAGATGAGCACACAGACTCCTGGGATAGATCCTGCATCTGGGTCCTAGGGTGGGACAGAGTATCCCTTGCCATGTGCCTCTCCTCATCTGAGGAATGTGTTCCCATGTGTCAGCTTCTAATGCAGTGGGTCTCAACACTCCTAGTGCTGCAACTCTTTAATACAGCTCTTCTTGCTGTGGTGACCCCAAGTATAAAATTTTTTCATTGCTACTTCCTAATGAAGTTTGCAGTACTTATAAGTCATAATATGCAAGGTATCTATATGCAATCTGTGTGAGAAGTTGTGCCTCACAGTCTGAGAAACATTGCTTTATATAATTTTTTTTTAAAGAAAGGCCTTCATATAAGGAGGACCCGGAGCAGACATAAAGGCAGAGACACCGTGAAGTAGTGACAAGTTTTAACAGGCCCAAGGCTGCTTGCCTTAATGCCACCAGAGATTTTCTGGCTAAAGGTACAATCTGAAATCACTGGCCCATGACATTTCTTACCTCAATTTTCCCCCTTACAATGTCTGTCTGCTTGGACATGTCTGTCCAGGAAGCTAGTCCCTGTAGTCCCTGATAAAGACAGAATGCTAAAGGCAGGAATGGTTTCCCTCTTTCGGCCCACAGTCACTTTTATAGAAGTAAGTGCAAATCCCCCGTGGGTAAATGTGTGTCTCTCACATAGTGGATGAGAATTGAAATATCTGTTTGAGTTGAGAAAAACCAACTCCCACTTCAGATTTAGAGCTGACCAACAATTACTTTCAGGAGAATGAAGAAGCTGGCCAGGCCTGAAGACCCAGATCCCCTCCCTGCCTGGGATAATCCCACCTACAGTAGACTTCAGCTTCACCTAGCAGGTGTTATCAGAAAAATCTGACCTTAAGATTCTGACATCCACAATATGCACAAACCCTAGAGTTGTTAGGTGGCCGATTTGGGGGATTTCTCCAGGTTATAATCATTCTGGCCTCTTCTCTTCCCTTGGATGCACTCTGTTCTCTCTTGTCTGTTGGTCCTAAAAGGACTTGGGTCAACTCAAGGACTTCTAGGGGAGGAGCTTTTGTTGTGGGAGTGAGCATGGATCAAGAATGTAACCCCATTCTGCCTGGGCAACTAATCTCCAGAAAAATCTTCTGCAGGCAAAGAACTGGGTCCTGTGATAGACTACACTGTTTAACAGGGAGATCTGGTTGCTTTCTCCAGGAAGGTGCACTTGGGTGTTGACTCTCACATCTCAACCTTCTGTTCTAAGTCACTTCTGAGAAGGGGCACTTTCGTCTAACTCCTCAATGGGACCTACCCTTCAGTGTGGCTGGAGGATCCTATGGTGTTGCAGCTCTGAGGTGGGAGTGGGAGCACTCAGACTGACTTGGAGAAGCCTCTTTTCACAGCTGATCTAGATGTAAGGAACAGGTGCTTTTAAAGAAGCATGTGAAAGTATTTCCTGCAGGAGAGACCTCTGCAGGCAAAGACACACAGGACAGGGAAAAGCGAGTTTATGTACTGCCATCACATCCTAGCAGTCTCTATATGGGGCAAGGCTTTGCCTCACCTTAGTAACAACAGCATGTAATAAATGAACCTTTTGCTGATTTCTGTCGTGGTTCCGACGTCAAAATGTCAATGAGCACCATGCAGAGCCCGGACTTAGGCTGTATTAAAGTAGGCCACAATATCAGTGTTATCTGCAAGGTACCATGGGACAGTAGTAATGCATGTTTGCATGAACCTGGACAGTTTTCACTACAGACTTCTAAGTCATTTTATAAAATTTTATAGTGAGTTCATGGAAGAGCAGGCTCAAACATAGACAGGAACATACACACAAACACACACACACACACACATACATACACTTTACTGACATGGTGCATATCCTTTGTACACCAAAAATAAGGTGAGCATTAATGAAAATATACCAATAATTGAATAAATGGAGGAAGCTGTGTAGAGACTGTGGCTTATAGTTACTTAAAAGGTCCTTTGCAGGCTCTCCTTTTGTTGGTGGGTAAACTACAAGTGCAACTGGGGTTCGTTATTTTCTTTCTCCATAGCATGCCGGACTAGGGTGGAAGCTAGGGTCTTCAGCATGTTTGGTAAGTACTGTAACATTGAATGAAATCCTAAGGCTGGAACACTATTAATGTTCTACAAAATTACAGGGCAAGCTAAAGTCAGATATCTACTGTATTTAAAGAAGCAATGAGAGCGTGGTAGATTGATGCCCTGTCTAAATTCAGAAATGTTGGAGCCTGAATGTCTCCTGATGTTGTTATTATATCAATGTAACATAACATATGTAACATATGCACTTTACAAGTAAAGGCCAGAAGTTCACAGAATAATAGCATTAGCCTTACCATATCCTCCCTTTGGGGATGGGAAAACTAATGTTCTGAAATCTTTGACTCTCAGGAATTGTGATCGTCATGGAAATTCAATTCCGTTGCAGATGCTCCAGTTGTTGTGGCCCATTGTTAGAAATATCAGCCTAAACCTATACTTCATCTGACAGAAAGCTCAGAATACAGTTCACAGAACTTACTTCAGATTCCCCAGACTTGTTTCTTTTGTCCATTTTTTTTTCTGATGAAAGGCCAGATTGCCTCACACTACTCTGTCGAAAATCGCCATTCACTCTCCCCAAATTCTTGGGAAGATGGGAAAACATGTCTTCCTATGTATCTGCCAGGCAGGGACTGAGAAAACGTAGGGCACTGGTGGTTACTACAACACTGGTGACATCACAGAGGATGCCAAGAACACTCTAGGACACCATAGAATTTCCAAGAAGGGACATCTGATATCATAGTGAACAGAATTTGCCTCCCTGCTAATAACCTCCCTGTATAGTGCATAAGCTGAGGTGCCCTTTCCAGGAGACTTTCCTAGGGCATAGACACTGAGCAACTCCTGATTCCAAGGCCAAATATTCCTCAAGGCTTGATTATGAAAAACCTTAGTAATTCCTATGCATTTTAGTGAATATTTCCCTGCTATTCCTGCCCAAAAATGTCTCATCTTAACTCAAATTATCCTCATTCAGCAATATTAGCCATTAAAAATTCCTGAAAAATAACACTAGTTTTACTATGCAGTCAAAAGATTCTCTTGTCTCGTTATGTACTTCTGCTTGAGATCACATCAAGAAATAGCCTGCAGGGTAGGTTGCGACATGGTTGTGTGTTATGGGAACTCTCATGAAGCCTTGTACTTAGCATTCCACAGTTGCCACAAAATCCCTTAGGAGAAAGAGTTGAAATCATTATTGTGCTAGGAACAGTTTGGATACCAATTGACAGAGGAAAAGTAAAATGTTGGAGCCACCAATGAAGGCACCCTCATGCTGCTTGTGGGATTCTCCTCCTTGCACCAATTTCTCCAAAGGACCATTGCTCACAGGCCTCTGTAAGCTATACCATGAGATCCTATCTGACAGTTTTTACCTTAGGCCTTTCACTGGGCATGCCCTCACCTTCTGTAAATTTAACCCCATTCTTCTAGTTTTAAGACCAAACTGGTGATTATCTCTTTACAAGTACGTACTGTTTTGGTCCATATCGCTTCCCTACCATGTCTATTCTGAATCTCCAGCTTCAGCTTGCCTCACGCTATGTTCCTCTGTATGCCTGGAGTTCTGCCCACATACTTTCTGAGGTAGCTCTTGGCCATAAGATCTTCATTACGTACAATCGGCAGGGAGACAAGACCTGATAGATCTCTCAGCTTGTGTTGAGCTGGTGAGAAGGACAAACATCTACAAAGTAGCAAACCTGATGATGGATCATAAAATGATTAGAAAGAAATCCTGCTATCACTTAGCTCTCTGCCAGTAAAGAACTAACAATTGAAGTTAACATACCATGGTACAAAGAGACGTCACCTCAGCATTTCCCCTTTTACAACAAGAAATACCCTTATCTTTACATTGATAAGCTAGATAAAGTAAGATAAATTTTGAGATGCATCACATAAGAATGACAGTCCCAATATTCAGTCCATTTCTATTTCGCAAAATTGGAGAAGGTACTTCATTAACTAAATTATATTAGTGTAAAATTTTGTACCTGAATCACTTTCTCTCAGTTCTTAAACTTTTTTATCCTCTGTCTATCATAACTTTCATGTATTAACCATAAAAACTGCCCTGAATTGAAAAGTACTTTTTTTTCATTGTAAACAATTTAACGGTCTATGTCCTTCATCTTTTTAATTTTACACCTCTTTTGTGGACATATTGGCATTTTTTATCCTTTTCTTTTTTCATCTTCCACAAGTAGATTATTTTTTCTCTGATATGGAGAAGGATGCAAGGGTGGACTTCAGATATGAGGGGGTGCTGGATATCAACGGAGTTGAGCTGCATGATGCGAAATTCACAGAGAACAAATGAGAAGTTTAAAAAAATTAAAATGTGCACATTGGGGATAAAGAATTGAATGCTTAGCATGGAGAGGATTGGCAGTAGACTGGGTATTTGTGGGGGTGGGATGTATTTGGGTGGGGTTCTGGCATGGTAAGAACAGTGTCTGTTCTGGTCCTTCCAGGGAAACTCCTTCTCCCATCCCACCTCTGCCTCTATCTCCACCTCCAACAGCTGAAACTGCCTCCTACTACAGCAGCAGCTTCTGGGCATCTCCCTCTCTGCTCAAGCTCTTCTAAGTGCTCAGGGGTGATACAAGCTTTGAAAAGTCCGGGGCACCAGTCAGGCCATGCACACTCTGTTGTCAACCCGTCGGGGCTCAGGATTTATGGTGCCCGAGCGGTTGTGGCGGCATTTTGATGCTGCAGTGGGTTGTCTGTCGAGCCCCTCATTCTGGACCTCCCATGTCCCCCCTGGTCCTGTCCAGGTTCCTAGTTGTCACATTCCTGTGTGATGGTGAACTCGTTTTCATTTCTGTGTCTCATGACAAGAAAATTTAACAGTAAACTATATAGTCTTCAACTCCATTTGAGACCTGAGAAGGAGAAATGTTGCCTGAAGAAACAGGAAATTCAGAGCAAATAGCTTCCAATTCTAAAGAAATGACAGAAATTGTTGGCTACCGTGACAGACAGTCAGCAAATATTCTTGTGTCATTGTGGCATCCAGTGTCAACTGAATGGGCCAGGGGTGCTGAAAACAATCCTTTGAAGTAGGTCATTTGAAGGACTATCCTCACTTTCTCTCCAAAGCCTGGGACAATAGACTTCCCCATGATCCCCTTCTCCAGAGTCTGGACAGCTTTCTGGCAGCAGTGGAGGTAAGTGGGTAGTATTTCACCCCATGGCCACTTTGCCACATTTGAAGGGAACTCCAGTTAGGGTTCTTTAGTGCCCATCATTTTCTTCAGAATAGCATGAGGACACTGCCCGGACTTGAGGTCTCTCCCACTGTGAAAAGCCTTTGACCACTAGGACATCTGAAATGGCAGATTCTTTAGATCTCTAAAGAAGTAGAGAACCATCTTTTTATGTAAAGTCTATCTCAGTGCACAAATGTGGAATTTTTTCAAAGGATTTACTGTTTAATTTGAATACATATACAAGAAGCTAAATAAAGCTTATTTCTGTACCTAACCTATCAAGTACCTAACATCACTAGAACACTGATTATTTATGGTTGGATAGTACTATTTGCATTCCTTAATTATCAATGGCAGTGTACAGTAGTAATTTTATACAATTAGAATTCTACACCGTATTGTGAATAAGATGCATATACTTATATCTTAAACAAGAGTTTAACCATTTATTCAAATATAATATGAAATTCTATCATCATTCAAATTCCATGTCATCCTAAAATATTTGACACTTGGTGTTGCTTTCTAGTATAAAAAAAGATTGAATAATCTATGCTTTTTGTCATGTTAGCCCCTTTCTCCTGCTTCCCAAAACCCTAGATAGGAGAGAGAAAGGGTTGAGGAGAGAAAGAGAAAGTAAGTAAGATGTCCCTGATTCTATTCTCCTTTACTGTTTCCTCACATTCCATGACCAGTAAAAACTTGCATCCAACCCACTAAATGACAATAAACATCTCTAACCCACTGCTGACAAATGAGCAGCCACCCATCCTTCTTTTGAGAATGAGGATGTCATGTTCTCTAAAGTTGTATCCCTATGAGTGTGGGGTGAGAACAAGTTTTGGTGACCTTGCAATAATTGGGATATTTTCCAAATCCTGTGATATCTTACAGTTTCCTATGCTTTCAGGCCCTGAATGTGGAGGGAATAACTGAAGTCTTTGCTACATTAACAATTGAAAATACAAACACACATTCATACAATTTGAGGAAGGTCACTCACTATCTACCTCTTGATGTTTGCTCAAAATAATTGGTCAATTACTATTTTATATAGCTTCATTCATCTTCTTAGTATACAGGCAGAAATAAGATAGATTGTTTGCCAAAATACCCAAAAGATGCCCCAACATATAAAAAAGACACATGCTCCACTATGTTCATTGCAGCCTTATTTATAACAGCCAGAAGCTGGAAAGAACCCAGATGCCCTTCAAAAGAGGAATGGATACAGAAAATGTGGCACATCTACACAATGGAATGTTACTCAGCTATCAAAAACAACGACTTTATGAAATTCGTAGGCAAATGGTTGGAACTGGAAAATATCATCCTGAGTGAGCTAACCCAATCACAGAAAGACATACATGGTATGCACTCATTGATAAGTGGCTATTAGCCCAAATGCTTGAATTACCCTAGATCCCTAGAACAAACGAAACTCAAGACGGATGATCAAAATGTGAATGCTTCACTCCTTCTTTAAAATGGGAACAAGAATACCCTTGGCAGGGAAGAGAGAGGCAAATATTAAAACAGAGACTGAAGGAACACCCATTCAGAGCCTGCCCCACATGTGGCCCATACATATACAGCCACCCAATTAGACAAGATGGATGAAGCAAAGAAGTGCAGACCAACAGGAGCCGGATGTAGATCGCTCCTGAGAGACACAGCCAGAATACAGCAAATACAGAGGCGAATGCCAGTAGCAAACCACGGAACTGAGAATAGGACCCCCGTTGAAGGAATCAGAGAAAGAACTCGAAGATCTTGAAGGGGCTCGAGACCCCATATGTACAACAATGCTAAGCAACAAGAGCTTCCAGGGACTAAGCCACTATCTAAAGACTATACATGGACTCACCCTGGACTCTGACCACATAGGTAGCAATGAATATCCTAGTAAGAGCACCAGTGGAAGGAGAAGCCCTGGGTCCTGCTAAGACTGAACCCCCAGTGAACTAGAACGGTGGGGGGAGGGCGGCAATGGGGGGAGGGTTGGGAGGGGAACACCCATAAGGAAGGGGAGGGGGGGATGTTTGCTGGGATACCGGGAAAGGGCATAACACTCGAAATGTATATAAGAAATACTCAAGTTAATAAAAAAAATAATGTTAATTACTTCTATGCCAGTCACCAATAGAATTCCTGCAATCTTTGAAGTCTTTCAGAGAAGCTCTATTTTGCACAATACTCACAATACTAATGTCTCCCATGTGGCAAACTAAAATGGACTGTTATGATCTGCTTACATATTTCAAAAGTTTTCCCACTCCAAAGTCTTACACCCTCCTCCAAAAAACAAGAGATTCCCCGCAAAAAAAAGTCCACTAGTGCCGGTTCCAGTTTATATATCCGTCACATATCTATTACTGCAAAATCTACCATGACCAAAAACATCTCAAGGAATCCAGTTTTTCACATTGTGGTAACCCACCCCCAATTACAAAATCATGTCATTGCTAAGTCATAAATGTAAGATTACTACTCTTTGGAATTGTAATGTAATTATCCTGTATAAAGTATGTCTCATGAGTGATTGCCCTGAGAAGGGGTTGCAAGAAACAGATTGAAAACTGCATCTCGTGTGTGGAGGTGGTGGTGGTGGTGGGTTTTTTTTTTTGTTTTGTTTGTTAGTTTGGCCTCTTTTTCAAAAACCAGAGGCTGATGAGAACATACACCAATAACTGGGTCTTTTATATAATTCCTATAGACTTTGTGTCTGTTCTCATGACATCAACAGGCTGGGTTTCTTTTTTACTATTCCCCAAAATGAACTTGAAATTATTAAAGGTGATGCATCCTGCAGTGATGTACTATTTTACTATTTAGCAGTGTCTGACTACCCTGCTCATTTGTGCTTTCATTGTTTGAGATTTTTTTTTCATTCCCTGAAAGTCTGCATCATAATTAGGATGGGATGCTTTTAAACTTGTAGATGATTCTGGTAGGATTTGATATAACAATATTAATCATACTGATGCATGAAAATGAAAGGTCTTTTCATTTTCTGGTTTCTTCAATTTTTTTCTTAATTTTTGTAATGTTTTCATTGTAACACGTCTTCACTTTCTTAGATTTATTACAAGATTTTTAAAGCTATTCTGAATGTTTTTGTTTTTTTTGGTATGTTTGTTGATATTTATTGTTGCTATACAGGAATTTTATTGATTTTAATGTGATTTCAGTTAGTGGGTCCATGAGCTGTAGGAGCTTTCTAGTGGAACCGTAGTGTTCTTTACATATAGATCATATCACCTGCAAATGAGAATACTCTGACTGCTTTCCTTCATATGGACATGCCTTTCCATCTTTCTATTTTCTGTTTTGGAGAAGACTTCACATACTACTTGGATTAGATGAAAAGATTGAACACCTGTGACTTATTACTTATTTTAGTGAAATGCATTAAGATATTCTCCAGTTAGGATGCTGTTGGCCTTGTATATTGCCATTATATTGTTAAGGTATATCTTCTCCATATCCCAGATTCTCCAGGACTATTTCATGTATCACTGTGAAGTTTTGCCAAAGAAATTGTCTGCCTCTAGTGCAATGATCATGTGTTTCCTGTTCTTGGTTTCATGTGGTGTATTGTTTATTCATCTGTATTTGTTGAAACATTCTTGCTCTCTGGAGTCAAGCCAGCTTGATCATGGTACCTGATATGTTTGGTATATGTCTGAATTTTATTTGCCAGGATTTTATTAAGAAATTTTTTCACTTATGTGTTCCTTCCAATCTTTGTTTGTTTTATAGGCTGCGAAGAGATACCATGAGCAAGGGAACTTTTCGAAGAAAGAGTTTATTGGGGCTTACAGTTTCAAGGATCATGAGTCTGTGATCAGTATGCAGGGGTACATGGCAGCAGGTAGGTCACCGTGTTTCTAGAGAACTAGCTGAGATCTTACATCTTATCTGCAAGTTGGACACTGAGAAAATGAGACTTAAGTGTAAATGGTATTGAATTTGGAAACCTCAAAGGCCAATCCCAGAACAATCCTACAAAAAACAAAACAAAACAAAACAAAACAAAACAAAACAAAACAAAACTATATCTTCTACTTCTTCCCGAACATTTCCTCTAACCAGGAACAAACATTCATACATATGAGTTTATGGAGACCATTATCATTCAAAAGACCACATTCTATTCCCAATTGTCCATAGGATCTTAAACATATCATAATGAAAAATGCACTTAGCTCACTTTGCAAAATCCCTATAGTCTTTACCGTCTACACAGTTTATTCAAAGAACTTCATAAAACTGCAGGCAGTCCCTTAATTATTCCCCCTATGAAATCAAATGGCCAATTACACACATCCAATGTGTAATGCCAAATCACATATGTTATCATTGCAAAGTGAAGGTGGGAAGGATAGCGAGCCAATTCAAGGCATAATCGCAATAGCCCACACTCCACATTCTTTCCTTCTGACAGAAGAGAAAGAGATTAGATGGGTTCACTCCTCTGGCTTTGCTGATTGAAACATAATTCATAAACTTTTGTTGTATCATAAAGATCTGTGGATGGTGGTTGTGTTTTCAATGTCACTCATTTCTCGGAATTTTTCATTTTTCCTTATTTATTTCTCCCCTTACCCTTTCAGTAGTATATTGTTTATGTTACTTACTTTCCATGAGTGTCTGTATTTTCTGTACTTTTAATTGTGTGATACCAGTTTGATTCCTTTGGGCTCAGATAGAACGCACGACATTATTTCAACGCTCTTATATTTTCTGAGGCTTGTTTTTTTCCTACTCTCTGGTCAATTTTGGAGAAATGTCCACAGGCTGATAGAAAATATATGTATAGTACACTGTAGTTTGTTAGTTCCATTTGCCTGATGATGTCACTTAATTCTGCTCCTCCTGTTTTGTTTATTTGCATATGAAATGTTAACTGGTCAGAATGGAGAAGCAAAAGAAATCACAAACACTATTAGAATGAATCTGTAGTTTCATAGCTATCTGATAACTTATATTTTTAAATTTGGGAAGCCTGTGTTAATATGCATATATTTAGGATTGTAGTATGTTTTAGTAATGTCAAAGTATGAAGTGAATTTCCTTACATCTTTGGACAGGATGAGTTTGAAATCTATTCTGTCAGCTAGATAGAGAAACTGCATAGGATTGCTAGAGGGACATGTTTCTTAGTTCTGTTTCTCTAGTATAACCTGTATATCTCTCATGATGGTAATCCTGTTTCAGGCTAAATATATGATTGTTTACTAGGGAATTGAGTTTAGTGACATGAAAATATTATTTAAACCTCTGTGTTAACTGTTGTCAGTTAGTTAATTTATGAGATTTTTGTTGACTACTTTTGATTGATTG
The DNA here is from genome assembly GCF_021556685.1 of Rattus norvegicus. Taxonomy (NCBI): domain Eukaryota; kingdom Metazoa; phylum Chordata; class Mammalia; order Rodentia; family Muridae; genus Rattus; species Rattus norvegicus. The sequence continues at coordinate 44,927,970 of NC_141541.1, forward strand.
TCCTAGTGGTATAAATTTATTTCCTGTGTCCTCTGGTATTTTATCCTTCCCTGCAAATAAAGTATTCCTATTAGGATCCTCTATAGAGCTGGCTTACTGGTTATACATAGTTTTAAAATTATTTATAATATCCCTTAATCAGCACAGTAGCTGGGCAACTGCCTGTCCTGCATGGAAATAGGTCTCATTTCCAAACAATGACTCTGAACTCTTACTTACTATGCAGCATCTTGGCTGCTCTTTGTTCCACCTGGACAGCCCTCAGGATCAGGCTTTCCTCTGCCTTAAACCATGGCTGCTGTCCTGCTTCCTCCTTCCTCACCATCGCATCCATTAGTCCTTTCTTCTTTGGCAGCTATTTCTTCCTTCTTCCCTCCTAGTGACCCTCTCTAGCAAAGCCCTCAAAAACTCACCTCCACAATCTCTCTGCTGTGCTTCTTTATAATCACAATTAACTGGGAGCAGAATCACTTTTTTGGGGGGTTTAACCAGTCTTACATTCTACCAATCAGCATTAAAATACAAGCAGAATTAGGTCAGTCCCCTACAGGGTTTTCTTTTCTTTTCTTTTCTTTTTTTTTATTGGTTTAATTTTTCTTTACCTTTTTACGTTTTATTTGATTTTTGGCTATCTCTTATTAATTGTTTATTTTATTTATTTACATTTCCAATGTTGTTCCTCTCTCCAAAATCCCCTAATGAAGCCTATCATCACATTTCTGTTCAGCTTTCCCTATATAACAGTGCTCCCCACCTCACACATATCCATTCCCACCTCACACCTCTAGGATCTCCATTTGGTGGGGCAACAGGCCTAGCAGAGTGAAGGTCCTACAACCACATTGATACAAATTAAATCAATCCTCTCATACACAGTACGTAGGACCATAGACTCATACTTGTATACAAGTTGGCTAGCAATTAAATCCCTAGGAGATATGGGTTTGGTCACAGAGTGTCTGGTTAGATATTAAAGACCACAGCTCAGAGCCAATGATCATCAGATCCCTCAGTCTCACTGGCTGTGAGTTAGACCCACATCCTTCTCTGTGAAGGGAAGCATTGGGCCTGATGTGGGCTGTGCAAGCTGACTCTCCTGAGATGATCAATGCTATTCTTGAACCTGGGAGAACTGAAGACAAATGAGCACACAGACTTCTGGGATAGATTCTGCCTCTGGGTCCTAGGGTGGGACACAGTATCCCTTGCCATGTGCCTCTCCTCATCTGAGCAGTCTGTTCCCATGTGTCAGCTTCTATGGCAGTGGGTCTCAACACTCCTAGTGCTGCAACTCTGTAATACAGCTCTTCATGCTGTGGTGACCCCAGCCATAAAATATTTTCCATTACTACTTCATAATTAATTTTGCTGTCCTTATAAGTCATAATATGCAAGGTATCTGTTATCAAGGTATCTGATATGCAATCTGTGTGAGAGGTTGTGCCTCACAAGTTGATAAACATTGCTTTATACAATTTATTTTTAAAAGAAAGGCCTTCATATAAGGAGGACCTGAGGCAGTCCTAAGTGCAGAGAGACCGTGAAGTAGTGACAAGTTTTAGCAGGCTCAAGGCTGCTTGCATTATCGACATCAGAGATTTCTGGCTAAAGGCACAATGTGAAATCACGGTCTCCATTACTTTTCTTACCTCAATTTTCTCTGTTACGTCTGTCTGCTTGGACGTTTGTCCAGGAAGCTAGTCTCTGTAGTCTCTGATAAAGGCAGAATGCTAAAGGCAGGAATGGTTTCCCTCTTTCGGCCCACAGTCACTTTTATAGAAGTAAGTTCAAGTCCCCCGTGGGTAACTGCGTGTCTCTCACATAGTGGATGAAAATTGAAATATCACCTGTTTGAGTTGACAAAAACCAACTCCCACTTCAGATTTAGAGCTGACCAACAATTACTTCCAGGAGAATGAAGAAGCTGGCCAGGCCTGGATACTCAGATCCCCTCCCTGCTGGGATAATCCCACCTACAGTAGACTTCAGCTTCACCTAGCAGGTGTTACAGAAAAGTTTGTCCTTAAGATCCCGAAATCCACAATATGCACAAACCCTATATTTGTTAGGTGGCCGATTTGGGGGATTTCTCCAGGTTATAATCATTCTGCCCTCTTCTCTCCCCTTGGATGCACTCTGTTCTCTCTTGTCTGTTGGTCCTAGAAGGACCTGGGTCAACTCATGGGCTTCTAGGGGAGGAACTTTTGTTGTAGGAGTGAACATGGATCAAGAATGCAACCCTATTCTGACTGGGCAACTAAGCTCCAGAAAATTTCCCCAGGCAAAGACTTGGGTCATGTGGGAGCCTACACTGTTTAACAGGGAGATCTGGTTGCTTTCTCCAGGAAGAAGCACTTGGGGGTTGAGTATCACTTCTCAACCTTCTGTTTTAAGTCACTTCTCAGAAGAGACACTTTGTTCTAACTCCTCCATGGGACCTACCCTTCAGTGTGGCTGGAGGATCCTATGGTGTTAGAGCTCTGAGCTGGGAGTAGGAGCACTCAGACTGACTTGGAGAAGCCTATTTTCAAGTTTGTCTAGATGTGAGGAACAGGTGCTTTTAAAGAAGCATGTGAAAGTTTTTCCTGCAGGAAAGCCCACTCTGCTGGCAGAGTCAGGCAGGACAGGGAAAAGCGAGTTCATTTGCTGCCATCACAACCTACCAGACTTTCTATGGGGTGAAGTATTCCCTCACCTTGGTAACAAGAGCATGTAAGAAATGAAGTTTTGCCGCTCTCTGTAGTGGAGCCGATGTCAAAATCTCACTGAGAATCATGCATAGCCTGGATTTAGGCTGTATTAATGTAGGCAACAATTTCAGTGTTATCTGCAAGGTACCATGGGAGAGTAGTAACCCAAGTCTGCATGCACCTTGACAGTTTTCACTGTAGCCTTCTAATTCATTTTATAAAATTTTATAGTGAGTTCATGGAAGAACAGGCTCAAACATAGACATGAACAATCACAGACACCCACATACACACACACACACACACACACACACACACACACACACACACGCCCATACTTTACTGACATGGTGCATAATTTTTGCACACCGCAAATATGGTGAGCATTAATGAAAATACAGTAATTATTAAATCAATGGAGGAAGCTGTTGTAAAGCTGGGGCTTAGAGTTACTTAAAAGGTAGGTCCTATGAAGGCTCTTCTTTTGCTGGAGGCTAAACTTCAATGCAATTGGGGTTCCCTATTTTCTTTTTGCATAGTACATAGGACTAGGGTGGAAACCAGGGTTTTCAGCATGTTTGGCAAGTACTGTAACATTGAATTAAATCCTTAGGCTGGAACATTATTAATGTTACACAAAATTACAGGGCAAGCTGGATGAAGACACCTAGCTGACAGTGTGGACATCTTAAGATTTGTACTGGACAGTGACAGACTTTTCTGAAGACTGGAAATGTTTACAATGTCAGAGAGAATGGAAGGCCCCTCAGACTACAATTTACTCTAAGAACAGTTTATTCAAGTAAGGGATAACTTGAACTATTGTCTCCTGTCACAGATGTCAGTAGAAATTATGCAAGGTATTATATGCCAGTGGTAGCATTAGCAAGACAAAGCACACCTTGTCTTGAAGGCTAATAAATTAGGAATATGTATAGCAAGACGCAAGCTCTTCCAGGTCCTTTCATAGTAACTGAGAACCTCAAATACAGTGGCAATGTGAAAGTGTGGTGGATATCTAGTTACCACTAGCTTCTGTTTTGATACAGACGACCCTTTCTGTGGCATGGTCAGCTTCTAATGAATGACTAAGGGACCTATGCTTGAGAATAAACAAACAATACATTGCTTCTCTAGATGCTGAGCTCTTAAAAGCCTTGGTGTCACAGCAACTGTTTGTGGACATTCTGGATCATTCCTTCTGAACTTTAACTTTCTGAGTAACTCAGACTCTGAGTAAGTCAGTTCAATTCCATAAATTGGAAATCAGTCACCTGGAAAAAAATGCTTTTACAACAGGAACCCAGATTTGCCACGGAAAAAGGGCAGCTTGAACTGGCCCACCTAGGTTCTGGGTTTGCACAGGCTTGCTATCCAAAAGAAATATGTGTTCCCAGCTGTAGGCTGCATTGACTATGGTTGCTCCTGAGGTTCCGTCCTAAACTGCTTAGATTAAGATAGTTTTCGTAATATCTATCAAAAGAATTCGTTATGTGCAGCAGGCCTACAGGAAGATAGTTTCCATTCTGTATTTTATAATGTCATAGTAGATATGGTCATCATTGATACTAGGTGAAGGATCTGCTCTAATATGGAAACTAAGTGATGCTGGAGGAACATCCTTAGTCCTCAATGATCAGTGGGGCCACCTGAGCCCTGTATGGATGCCTGGTAGCCTAACACATTGAGCCTGCACAGCTCAGTAAGAATACACATTTCCTGAGATCTCTCTGTTTAATTTGAGGTACCCTGTCCACCTAAGGGAGCACATGCCCTGGAAAGACAAAAGCCACCTGCAGGATCTGTGGTGATGCCTCACAGTTTAGAACCTGCAGGATCTGTGGTGATGCCTCACAGGTTAGAACCTGCAGGATCTGTGGTGATGACTCACAGGTTAGAACCTCTGCTGCTCTCTCAGAAGAAGCACATGGTTCCCAACAATCATCTACAACAGGGAATGTGATTCCTTCTTTTGGACTATGAGGGAAATTCACCCAGGACAGGCCACAGACATACAGTAGAGAAAAAGACCCATTGACATAAATGATCATTCTACGCCTAATCCACAACAATAAAAACACAGCATATGTATGGTCTAGGACAACAGCATTTATCAAAACCTTTTTCCCAACATGACTTTGGAGGTCATTATCTGTGGGGGTATATTGACAGTGTATTGCAAGAAAGACTGAAGCATATGGTTCTCCATTAGGATTACTTCCATATACCTTTGGAAATGTCAATTTTTCTACAGCTCTACAAATAAGAGTGTTATTAGTCAAAGGTGCTACACAGGATCAATACTGAACGTGTGTTGTAGACTGCTTTATTAAGATTAGCAGAAAACATTACTGCATGGATAAAGTATGGCAGTGATCACATCATAAAATGTGCATCCAAGAAAAGAACACATTATCCACACAAAACGCACTATCACTCTAGGTAACCATTGGTGGCTTTGAATTTACTATTTAGCCTAGGAACTCTGGACCATGCAGAATCCATCATTAGCTGTCAGTTCTAAGAGCACAAGAGGGGACAGAACACTTGAATAAGCAAGATGGTCTCAAGAGTTAAGAGTTACAAATCAAGTTTTATTCATAAGGAATACAATTTAAAACAAAAATGATTAAAATGAATATTAATATAAATATCTAAAAGTATTTTCAGATGTGAAAAATATTAACACGAACATATAACTATGAAATAACAAAACAAAAACTTCATTTAAGATCATAACAAAAATATTTCTAAAAAGCATATTCTTAGTGAACATTTAGAAGCACAGTTATATTGCTGTTTCTCCTCTAGCAGGCAAAATGGCAATGCAGTTCCCAAGTGGTCTCTCAAGTGGTGTTATCCTAAACAGAAAGAGAATAAGATATCAATCAGTCAGACTGGCTTAGTGAAAGATAAATTTAGTGTTTCTTAGCAAAAAATGAATTAAACTATGAGGGAGAGTATTCATCCAAAAAAGGTTGGTATTATTCAGGATGGCGGTCAGCAGGGGAATCCTGAGAAAGCAACCTATTCTTCAGGAGGCTCTCTTCCTGCTGTGTGTCCCATTCCAGCTCTTTTGCAATTTCTGAGACCAGGGAGAGGAAGGCAGTTATTCAGAAACTGATGTGTTGGGGACTTGCATGCCAGCTGTCAGGTTGCTGCCTTCTACCCACTCAGCTCTATTTTAGGTCACCATTGATGTGTTAACTGATAACATTGCTGGTGTGTCTGTGGGCAGGGCAAAGTCTACAGTAACCATGACAGTAATGTGGGCTGCCCATCTGGGCCTCAGACTTTAACCAGTGCAAACCAAGAACAGGGCAATGGGAAGAGACCTCATTGGGTTGCAGGATGAAAGGAGAAATCAACCTGTCACCAAGATTAAAGCCAATGACAAAGAATAATTTGCCATTTGCACTCGGTTCTTATCCCTGAAAGGTGCTTCCCAACTTGGAGGTCACATGACCACAGAATATCATTTATCACAGGAACAAAACTTGTTCAAAGCGCTACATAGCATCCATTCTATCACAGGGACATGCAGTAATATGATTGGTTATTCATTTGTCACCATTTCCAGACTGCAGCTTCAAAAAGAGCACCAAAGCATAGTTGTTAATAAGTCAGTTCCTGAAAAGTGGTTGTCTTCCCAGAATACTCGTGCACAGAGGAATGAACATTCCATTGCATGAGGTGGTTGTATTGTTGGAGTGTACATTATTAAGGTGGTAGGGAAAGCAAACATGTATCAAATTGGCAAATGGAATCAGATAATTTTAGGCTGACACAGCTGCTTGTCCCTACCAGATGTTGCTTGGTCTGGAGGTTGCTGGTTTTCTCCTGTTCGTCTTTATCTTTCTTGTTCAAATCAAACAAAAATTTCTGTAGCAGCGGTGCAGAATCAAGCTGTTCTGCTTTGCTCTCCTTTCTGAATGGGAACAACTTCTTCTGCATACATATCTTGTCCATATGGATCCGGCTGGGCAGGTTGCTGGAAACACACACTGCATAGTTAGATCCTGCACCCTCTTCCTCCCATTCCTACTCCCAAGTCCCACATACTCGCTCTGGACCCAGATACCAGTGAAAACTTCATAGAATACATCTTGATACACACAAGGCTGCTGCACAAACATCAAACAGCCAATTCTGGGAAGACTAAATTGTTTCTGTGACCCAAGTACCAAAAAGCGTTCATTTCTCTCCAAAACAACAGGGGATATACATCTATCCATGGAAGCAAAAGGCATGGGGGCAACATTAATAAACAGTGGGCAAATACCCTCAAAGGAGGTCAGTAGAATTAAGGGAAGTTCATGTTATCCATGTGGTCCACACACTGAGTTTTGTTAAACCTGGTGTGACTGCAGAGGCCCAGTTCAGCCTATTAGCCATTTGATGAGCTGAATAAGTACTGGTCTACCTAGAGCCTTCTGAAGATGCCTAGACACTCTGGGTATGAGTAACAGTCTCCTGTGGACCTAAAAACTGAGTCCAAAAGGCCCAGGACACAGTGATGTTTAAAGAGCACAAGACATGGAGCCAGAGCTGCTAGACCTCCAATCAGAACAAAGGATGGCACCTGTGGGCAAAGCAGAGTTAATGGCCTCTCTGACCAGTGCTCACCGATAGAAGTTAATTTCCTTCTGGAGCTCCTGAAATTTCTCACAATGCTCGATGTTCCTCATCTCTAAGTTGTGCAGTAATGACATGACCTCCCTCTCCTTTATCTTCAATTTTTCATAAAATGGATTTGACCTGACATAGCGGCTGGCCCTAGGAGAGTAAAACCCAATGAACATCTGTGTTTAGGAATGTATGAACTCAGGCTGGGTCTTCTAGTACCCCAGCCATGGGAGGACAATTTCTGAGTTCTACATATTGGGAGCTTCTTCAGCTTCAGAAACTTGTTATTCTGGTCCCAGTACCCCATAAGCTCTGCATCGAGATAAAGGGTTCCCAGTTTCCCTTTCTTCTCTCAGAAGTGCTGAATCTGCAGTCAAGCTAATTATGCTAACAAGGGCCTAGGCCACAGCTCTCCCACATCCAAGACCTAGAAAACTGTGATTTCAATTTTCCTGTTTTGACAACAGGAATTCTACATCATGAATAATTAATATTGTAGAGACACACAATTCACACAATTATGGAGTTGAGACCATAAATCGCCACAAAATTATAATCTGCCCAAATGGCACAAATATGCAGACAAATGTGACCACATTGGCAAAGAAGTGTGCAGTTGAAAGAGGGGCTCCCAAAAAAATGCACTCACATCACCATGAAATTGTTATACATGAATATACTCAGGAAAAAACATAGACCCCTAGATTCCAACTGTGGGGGGAAATATAAACATAAAAATTGCGCATATGCATTAGGTGTGTACACACACAGACACAGAAACTGGGACACACACACAGGAAAAGAAAAGTAAACAGTAAAGAATGAAAAAGGGAGCGAAATATGCAAACGGAGAACACAATCAGAATCAGAAAAAATGCATGCCACATTATTGGCTCAGAGGTAAACAAAAAAGAAGGAAAAGCCCTGTGTCTCTGGCCATCTAGTCAAACATTGAGATGAACAATTTGGGATCTGTCACCTCAGGCTACTGCAACAAGAGTCCAGCACTAAGTCACCTTCCTAGCACACACCCAGACTCACAGCACCTAGAAACTTGCAAAGCTACCACCTGTCAAGGGCTTTCCAAATGCACACTGGGAACTCATGCTCCAGTGACGTTATCCCTGAATCCTCACTAAGGCCACAAGTTCAGATTTTCAGCTGGAGGCAGCAGATGAGACCATTTCCCATCTCACTCCTGACCAAGGGTCAGGTTCTGATCTCCTCTATATCAGAAATGAGGTTTAGGACAAGTTCTTTGGGAGGCACAGCTTTCTAGAACCCAACACCTTAATAGAATAAGATGTAGGTGACACTGCAGATCCATGAATGACACAAGGCAGTTTGGAGCAATGCGTACCTGTTGTTCCTGTATCTCTCTGTCACATAAGTCAGGAGATCTCTGAGCTCATTTCTCTCCTCAGTAGCTGACTGCAGCTGTCTAATCAGTCTCTGTTCTTCTGTGTTCTCCGTGTTGGCGTCCTTGTTGATTACCACAGGGCCAGGGGATGATGTCAGTCTCCCATCCTCTGTAGGTAGAAGAACACAAATGAACATTTTTGGGGAAACTGATGAGTGTGCATAGACCATGGCAAGCCCCAAACAGGAGGAGAGCATGTGTAGAACACAGCGTCACCACAACGAGTTTGTTGTTGCCTAAGAGACCTCCTCAGTGGAAGTCAACTCTCCCAGCACTCTATAGAGACCAAGAGATGTCAGATGCCGGGTGTTCCCTATGCCTGCTGACCCATGCTACATGTACCACAGAGATGGCTACTACGGGATTGTTATCAAGTTAACAGGGTACAACTTTCTTTCAGGACCCTCACCGCTGTACTTTCAGAAGTCAGATGATAAATTCAACCTCCAAAAGACTTGAGTGATTGGAGATACTCAGATGTCCTGCACTGATACTCTAGGCCACACCATTTGGAATTTAAAAGCATTGCGGGGGATGTCATGGTCAACGGACTTATCAATTCCCCTAACTGAAACACCAAATGCCACAGAAGTGCCAATTGGTTACAGGCTGAATCTTGGTCTACCTGCTACAAATAGTTTTAGTACTGTAAAAAAATGTTTGTAACACACAAACTCTAATTTATAATGCTAAGGATGTCCCATCTCTGCCAATTAGAAAAAGTCAGAGGAGTTCTAAGAACATAAGGCCAGAAGCATAATTCTCTCCCTGATACTAAAGACAGAGATCTACTTTATTTAAAGAAGCAATGAGAGTGAAGTAGATTGATGCCCTGTCTAAATTCAATAAAGTTGGACACTCAGTGTCTCCTGATCGTGTTATTATATCAATGTAACATATCATATGCATGTTAAAAGTGAAGGCCAGAAGTTCACAGAATAATAGCATTGGCCTTATCATATCCTCCCTTTGGGGATGGGCAAACTAATGTTCTGAAATCCTTGACTTTTAGGAATTGTGATCTTCATGGAAATTCAATTCCTTTGCAGATACTCCAGTTGTTCTGGCCTATTGCTAGACAGGTCAGCATAAGCCTATTCTCCCTCTGACAGAAAGCGCAGCATACAATTCAGAGAACTTACTCAGCATTCCTCAGGCCAGCTTTCGTTGTCCATCTTTTATTTTTGATGAAAGGCGCGATTCCCTCACTCCAGTCTGTCCAAAATCGGCGTTCACTCTCCCAAAATTCTTGCGAAGCCGGGAAAACATGTCTTCCTGTGTATCTGCCAGGGAGGGACTGAGAAAACGTAGGGCACTGGTGGTTACTACAACACTGGTGACATCACAGAGGATGCCAAGAACTCTCTAGGACACAATAGAATGTCCAAGAAGGTCCCTGATGTCATGGTGAACAGACATTTCCTCCCTGCTAATAATCTCCCTGTACAGTGCATAAGCTGAGGTGCCCTTTCCTGGAGACCTTCCCAGGGCATAGCCACTGAGCAACTCCTGCTTGCAAGACCAAATTTTCGTCATGGCTTGATTATAAAAACCTGAGTAATTCCTATGTACTTTAATGAATTTTTCCCTCTAAATCCTGCCCAAAAATATCTCATCTTAAGTCAAATTATCCTTACTCATCAATATCAGCCATTAAAAATTCCTGAGAAATAATACCAGTTGGAATAAGCAGTCAGAAGGTTCTCCTGTCTCCTTATGTACACGTGCTTGAAATCACATCAAGAAATAGCCTGTAGGTTAGGTTGCGACATGGGTGTGCGTTATGGGAACACTCCTGAAGCCTTGTCCTTAGCTTAGCATTCGACAGTTGCCACAAAATTCCTTAGGAGAAAGAGTTGAAATCATTATGTTGTTAGGAACAGTGTGGAGTCCAATTGCCAAAGGAAAGTGAAATGTAGGAGCCACCAATGGAGGCACCCTCATGCTGCTTGGGGGTTCTCCTCTTTTTACTAATGTCACCAAAGGAGCATTGCTCACAGGCCTCTGTAAGCTCTACCATGAGATTCTGTCTGACAGTTTGTGTCTTCGGCCTTTCACAGGGCATGCACTATCTTCTCTAAATTTAACCCCATTCTTCTAGTTTTGAGACCCAACCGGTGATTATCTCTTAACCCCTATGCCCTGTTTTGGTCCATATCACTTCCCTATCATGTCTATTCTGAAGCTCCAACTTCAGCTTTCCTCACCCTATGTTCCTCTGTAAGCCTGGAGTTCTGCCCACATACTTTCTACAGCATATCTTGGCCTTCAGATCTTTATTATGTCCAATCGGCAGTTAGACAACACCTAAGAGATCTCTCAGTTTGTGTTGAGCTGGTGAGAAGGACAAACATCTACAAAATAGCAAACTTGATGATGGACCGTAGAAATGACAAGACAGTAATCCTGCCAGCACTTATCTCTCTGCCAGTAAAGAACTAACAATTGAAAGTTGACACACCTTAGTACAAAGGGAGCTCACCTCATCATTTCCCCTTTTACACCAAAAAAAAAAAAAAACTTTATCTTTAACACTGATCAGCTAGATAAAATTAGAAAATTTATAGGATGCATCAGAGAAGAATGACTGTCACAACATTTAGTCCATTTGTATTTGGCAAAATTGGAGAAGGTACTTCATGAACTAAATTATATTAGTGTAAAATTTTGTACCTGCATCATTTTCTCTCCCTTTTTAAGCTTTTTTATTCTCTATTTATCATAGCTTGCACTTATTAGCCATAACAACTCTCCTGAAATGAAAAACAATTTTGTTAATTTTAAATAATTTAAGGGTTTATGTCTTTCATCTTTATAATTTTACACCTCTTTTGTGGACATATTGCCATTTTTTTTCTTTTTTCAACTTCCACAAGTAGATTATTTTTTCTCTGATATGGAGAAGGATGCAAGGGTGGACTTCAGATATGAGGTGATGGTGGATGTCAACGGAGTTGAGCTGCATGATGCGAAATTCACAGAGAACAAAAAAGGAGTTTAAAAAAACTAAAATGAGCACAGTGGGGATGAAGAAATGAATGCTTAGCATGGAAATGTTCGGCAGTGGACTCTGCATTTGTGGCCTGGGCTGGGTTTGGGTGGGGTTCTGGAGTAGTCAGAATGTTGTCTGTTCGGGTCCTTCCAGGGAAACTCCTCCCTCTTCTCTCATCCCTCCTCTGCCTCCACCTCAACCTCCAACTGCCATAACTGCCTCCTACTACAGCAGCAGCTTCTGGGCATCTGCCTTTCTGCTCAAGCAGAAGTGCTCGGGGGTGATACAAGCTTTGAAAAGTCCAGGGGAGCAGTCAGGCCATGCACACTCTGTTGTCATCCCTGTTGGGGCTCAGGATTTATGGTGCCAGAGTGGTTGTGGCGGGCATTTTGATGCTCTAGTGGGTTGTCTGTCGAGCCCCTCATTCTGGACCTCCCATGTCCCCCCTGGTCCTGTCAGGTTCCTAGTTGTCACATTCCTGTGTGATGGTGACCTCGTTTTCTTTTCTGAGTCTCATGACAAGAAAAGGTTAAGAGTAAACTATCTAATCATCTCCATCTGAGACCTGAGAAGGAGAAATGTTGCCTGAAGAAACAGGAAATTCAGAGAAAATAGCTTCCAATTCTAAAGAAATGACAGAAATTGTTGGCTACCAGACAGACAAATTTTTCCATGTCATTGTGTCATCCACCCTCAGTTGAACGGGTCATGGGCTCTGACAACAATCCTTTAAAGTAGGTCACTTGAAGGACTATCCTCTTTTTGTTCTCCAAAGCCTGGGACAATAGACTTCCCCATCATCCACTTCTCCACAGTCTGGACAACTTTCTGGCAGCAGTGGAGGTAAGTGGGTGGTATTTCACCCCATGGTCACTTTGCCACATTAAAGGGAACTCCAGTTAGTGTTCTTTAGTTCCCATCATCTTCTTCAGACAGACCTGGGACACTGCCAGGAGTTGAGGTCTCTCCCACTGTGAAAAGCGTTTAACTATTTGGACATCAGAAATGGCAGATTCTTCAGATCTCTAAAGGATTTGAGCACCACCTTTTTATGTAAAGTCTATATCAGTGGACAAACGTGGCTTTTTTTCAAGGGATTTACTTTCTCTGTACCTTTGAATACATTTAAAAAAAGCTAAATAAAGCTCATTTCTGTACCAACTGAACTACTACCTAACATCACTAGAACACTGATTATTTATAGTTGGATAGTACTATTTGCATTCCTTAATTATCCATGGCAGTGTACAGTAGTAATTTTATACAATTAGAATTATACACCACATTGTGAATAAGATGCATATACTTATATCTGAAAGAAGATTTCTATCATTTATGCAAATACAATTTTAAATTCGAAATCCATGACATCCTGAAATATTTGAGACTTGGTGTTGCTTTCTAGTACAAAAAGAGATTGAATAATCTATGTTTTTTTTATCATTTTAGCCCCTTTCTCCTCCTTCCCAAAATTCTAGATAGGAGAGAAAAGGGTTGAGGAGGGAAAGAGAAAATAAGTAAGACATCCCTGATTCCAATCTCCTTTACCCTTTCCTCACTGACCATGACCAGTAAATACTTGGAACCAACCCACTAAATGACAATAAAAATCTATGACCCACTGCAGACAAATAATCAGCTACCCATCCTTCTTTTGAGAATGAGGGTGTCATGTTCTCTAAAGTTGTATCCCTATGAGTGTGGGGTGACAACAAGTTTTGGGGACCTTACAGTAATTGGGATATTTTCCAAATCCTGTGAGATCTTGCAGTTTCATATGCTTCCAAGTCCTGAATGTGGAGGGATTAACTGAAGTCCTGGCTACATTAACAATTGAAAATACAAACACACATTCATACAATTTGAGGAAGGTCACACAATATCTACCTCTTGAAGTTTGCTCAAAACAATTGTTCAGTGACTTTTTTATTTAGCTTCAGGTATCTTCTTAGTTACAGGCAGAAACGAGACAGAATGTTTGCTAAAATAATGTTAATAGCTTCTAAGCCAGTCACGAATAGAGTTCCTGCAATCCTTTGAAGTCTCATTAGAGAGGCTCTATTTTGCACACTACTCACAATTCTTATGTCTCCCGTGTAGCAAACTAAAATGGACTGTTATGATCTGCTTACATATTTCAAAAGTTTTCCCAAACCAAAGTATTCCACCCTCCTCCAAAAAACAAGAGATTCCTCACAAAAACAAGTCCACTCCCTCTGGTACCAGTTTATATATCAGTCACATTTCTGTTACTTCAAAACAAATACCATGACCAAAAGCATGTCAAGGAATACAGTGTTTCACGGTGTGGTAGCCAACCCCCAACTACAAAATTATTTCATTGTTAAGTCATAAATGTAAGGTTACTACTCTTTTGAATGGTAATGTAAATATCCTGTATAAAGTATGTCTCCTATGTGATTGCCCCAGGAAGTAGTTGCAACCAACTGGTTGAAAACTGCACCTTATGTGCGGAGGTGGTGGTTGTGGGTTTTTTGTTTTCTTTTGTTTGTTTCTTTGGCCTCTTTGTCAAAACCGAGTTGCTGATGAGAACATACACCAATATCTGCATCCTTTATTATCTTCCTTTAGACATTGTGTTTGTTCTCATTGTATCAACAGGCTGGGTTTTTTTTTTTTTACTATTCCCCAAAATGAACTTGAAATTATTAAAGATGATACGTCCTGCAGTGTTTTACTGTCTTACTATTTGGCAGTGTCTGACTGCCCTTCATTTATGCTTTCATTGGTTGAGATCTTTTTTTCATTCCCATGAAGCCCTGCATCAAAATTAGGACGGGATGGATTGTAGATGATTCTGGTAGGAATTCGATAAAAAATATCAGTCACATTGATACATGAAAACGAGAGGTGTCTTCATTTTCTTCTTTCTTCAGTTTTTTCTTATTTTTCTTAATGTGTTCTTCGTAGCAAGTCTTCAGTTCCTTAGATTTATTACAAAATTTTTAAGGCTAGTCTGAATGGGTTTCTTTTCTTGGTATGTTTGTTGATATTTATTGTTGGTATACAGGAATTTTATTGACTTTAAAGTGATTTTAGTGAGTGGGTCTATGAGCTGTAGGAGTTTTCTAGTGGAAACATCGTGCTGTTTATATATGGATCATATCACCTGCAAATCAGAAAATTCTGACTGCTTTCCTTCATATGGACATGGCCTTTCCATCTTTCTATATTCTGTTTTGGATAAGACTTCACATACTACTTGGATTAGATGAAAAGATTGAACACCTGTGACTTATTACTTATCTTAGGGAAATGCATTAAGATATTCTCCAGTCAGGATGCTGTTGGCCTTGTATATTTTCTTCATAATGTTAATGTATATCTTCTCCATATCCCAGATTCTCCAGGACTATTTCATGTATCACTGTGAGATTTTGCCAAAGAAATTGTCTGCCTCTAGTCAATGATCATGTTTTTCTTGTTCTTGCTTTCTTTTTTTTTTAAAGATTTTATTTATTTATTATATATCAGTACACTGTAGCTGTCTTCAGACACACCAGAAGAGGGCATCAGATCTCATTACAGATGGTTGTGAGCCACCATGTGGTTGCTGGGATTTGAACTCAGGACCTCTGGACGAGCAACCAGTGCTCTTAACCACTGAGCCATCTCTCCAGCCCCACCAGGACTGTTTCATGTATCACTGTGAGATTTTGCGAAAGAAATTGTCTGCCTCTAGTCAATGATCATGTGTTTCTTGTTCTTGGTTTCATGTGGTGTATTGTTTATTCATTTGTATTTGTTGAAATATTCTTGCCCCTCTGTAGTCAAGCCATCTTGATCATGGTACCTGATATGTTTGTTATACGTCTGAATTTTATTTGCCTGTATTTTATTGAGAAATTTTTCACTTAAGTATTCCTTCCAATCTTTGTTTTATAGGCTGTGAAGAGACACCATGACCAAGGGAACTTATAGAAGAAAGAGTATATTGTTGCTTACAGTTTCAAGGATTCTGAGTTATGACTATTATGCTGAGGTACATGGCAGCAGGTAGGTCACCATGTTTCTAGAGAACTAGCTGAGAGCTTACATCTTATCTGCAAGTTGGAGACAGAGAAAGTGAGCGTTAAGTATAAATGGTATTGAATTTGGAAACCTCCAAGCCCAATCCCATAATACTCCTCCAACCAATACATATCTTATAATTCTTCCTGCACATTTCCTCTCACAAGAAACAAACATTCATACATGTGAGTTTATGTGGGCCATTATCATTCAATTCACCATATCCTACTCACAATTATCCATAGGATTTTAAACATATCAAAATAAAAATGCATTTCCCACATCCTTCAAAAATCCTTGTAGTGTTTCACAGTCTACACAGTTCAGCCAAAGAACTTCATAAAACTCCAGGCAGTCCCATAATTATTTCCCCCCTATGAAATCAAAAGGCAAATTACACACTTCCAATGTGTAATGCCGAATCATATATCTTATCATTGCCAAGGGAAATTGGGAATGTGATGAGCCACTTCAAGGCATAATCCCAAGAGCACACACTACAAATTCTCTCCTTCTGATAGTAGACAAAGAGATTAGACCTATTTTAAATTTTCCTTATTTATTTCTCCCCTGACCCTTTCAGTTGTTGTATTGTTTATGTTACTTACTTTCCATGAGTGTGTGTATTTTCTGTACTTTTAATTGTGTGATACCACTTTGATTCCTTTGTGCTCAGATAGAATGCATGACATTACTTCCACTTTATTATATTTCCTGAGGTTTGTTTTGCATCCTTATATGTGGTCAATTTTCGAGAAAGGTCCACAGGCTGATAGAAAGTATATGTATACTTCAATGTATTTTGTTAGGTTCATTTGCCTGACGATGTACCTTAATTCTGCTCCTCCTGTTTTGTTTATTTGCATGTGATCTGTTAGGTGGTCTGAATAGACAATTTAAACAAATCACAACCACTATTATAACTAATCTGTTGTTTCATATGTATCTGATAATGTATATATATTTTTTTTTATTGTTCACACTTTTTTTTTTATTAACTTGAGTATTTCTTATATACATTTCGAGTGTTATTCCCTTTCCCGGTTTCCGGGCAAACATCCCCCTCCCCCATCCCCTTCCTTATGGGTGTTCCCCTCCCAACCCTCCCCCCATTGCCGCCCTCCACCCATAGACTAGTTCACTGGGGGTTCAGTCTTAGCAGGACCCAGGGCTTCTCCTTCCACTGGTGCTCTTACTAGGATATTCATTGCTACCTATGGGGTCAGGGTCCAGGGTCAGTCCATGTATAGTCTTTAGGTAGTGGCTTAATCCCTGGAAGCACTGGTTGCTTGGCATTGTTGTACTTTTGGGGTCTCGAGCCCCTTCAAGCTCTTCCAGTTCTTTCTCTGATTCCTTCAATAGGGGACCTATTCTCAGTTCCGTGGTTTGCTGCTGGCATTCGCCTCTATATTTGCTGTATTCTGGCTGTGTCTCTCAGGAGCTATCTACATCCGGCTCCTGTCGGTCTGCACTTCTTTGCTTCATCCATCTTGTCTAATTGGGTGGCTGTATATGTATGGGCCACCTGTGGGGCAGGCTCTGAATGGGTGTTCCTTCAGTCTCTGTTTTAATCTTTGCCTCTCCCTTCCCTGCCAAGGGTATTCTTTTTCCTCATTTAAAGAAGGAGTGAAGCATTCACATTTTGATCATCCGTCTTGAGTTTCCTTTGTTCTAGAGATCTAGGGTAATTCAAGCATTTGGGCTAATAGCCACTTATCAATGAGTGCATACCATGTATGTCTTTCTGTGATTGGGTTAGCTCACTCAGGATGATATTTTCCAGTTCCAACCATTTGCCTACGAATTTCATAAACTCGTTGTTTTTGATAGCTGAGTAATATTCCATTGTGTAGATGTACCACATTTTCTGTATCCATTCCTCTGTTGAAGGGCATCTGGGTTCTTTCCATTTTCTGGCTATTATAAATAAGGCTGCTATGAACATAGTGGAGCACGTGTCTCTTTTATATGTTGAGGCATCTTTTGGGTATATGCCCAAGAGAGGTATAGCTGGATCCTCAGGCAGTTCAATGTCCAATTTTCTGAGGAACCTCCAGACTGATTTCCAGAATGGTTTTACCAGTCTGCAATCCCACCAACAATGGAGGAGTGTTCCTCTTTCTCCACATCCTCGCCAGCATCTGCTGTCACCTGAGTTTTTGATCTTAGCCAATCGCACTGGTGTGAGGTGAAATCTCAGGGTTGTTTTGATTTGCATTTCCCTTATGACTAAAGATGTTGAACATTTCTTTAGGTGTTTCTCTGCCATTCGGCATTCCTCAGCTGTGAATTCTTTGTTTAGCTCTGAACCCCATTTTTTAATAGGGTTATTTGTTTCCCTGCGGTCTAACTTCTTGAGTTCTTTGTATATTTTGGATATAAGGCCTCTATCTGTTGTAGGATTGGTAAAGATCTTTTCCCAATCTGTTGGTTGCCGTTTTGTCCTAACCACAGTGTCCTTTGCCTTACAGAAGCTTTGCAGTTTTATGAGATCCCATTTGTCGATTCTTGATCTTAGAGCATAAGCCATTGGTGTTTTGTTCAGGAAATTTTTTCCAGTGCCCATGTGTTCCAGATGCTTCCCTAGTTTTTCTTCTATTACTTTGAGTGTGTCTGGTTTGATGAGGAGGTCCTTGATCCACTTGGACTTAAGCTTTGTACAGGGTGATAAGCATGGATCGATCTGCATTCTTCTACATGTTGACCTCCAGTTGAACCAGCACCATTTGCTGAAAATGCTATCTTTTTTCCATTGGATGGTTTTGGCTCCTTTGTCAAAAATCAAGTGACCATAGGTGTGTGGGTTCATTTCTGGGTTTTCAATTCTATTCCATTGGTCTATCTGTCTGTCTCTGTACCAATACCATGCAGTTTTTATCACTATTGCTCTGTAATACTGCTTGAATTCAGGGATAGTGATTCCCCCTGAAGTCCTTTTATTGTTGAGGATAGCTTTAGCTATCCTGGGTTTTTTGTTATTCCAGATGAATTTGCAAATTGTTCTGTCTAACTCTTTGAAGAATTGGATTGGTTTTTTGATGGGGATTGCATTGAATCTGTAGATTGCTTTTGGTAAAATGGCCATTTTTACTATATTAATCCTGCCAATCCATGAGCATGGGAGATCTTTCCATCTTCTGAGGTCTTCTTCAATTTCTTTCCTCAGTGTCTTGAAGTTCTTATTGTACAGATCTTTTACTTGCTTGGTTAAAGTCACACCGAGGTACTTTATATTATTTGGGTCTATTATGAAGGGTGTCGTTTCCCTAATTTCTTTCTCGGCTTGTTTCTCTTTTGTATAGAGGAAGGCAACTGATTTATTTGAGTTAATTTTATACCCAGCCACTTTGCTGAAGTTGTTTATCAGCTTTAGTAGTTCTCTGGTGGAACTTTTGGGATCACTTAAATATACTATCATGTCATCTGCAAATAGTGATATTTTGACCTCTTCTTTTCCGATCTGTATCCCTTTGATCTCCTTTTGTTGTCTGATTGCTCTGGCTAGAACTTCAAGAACTATATTGAATAAGTAGGGAGAGAGTGGGCAGCCTTGTCTAGTCCCTGATTTTAGTGGGATTGCTTCAAGTTTCTCTTCATTTAGTTTAATGTTAGTAACTGGTTTGATGTATATGGCTTTTACTATGTTTAGGTATGGGCCTTGAATTCCTATTCTTTCCAGGACTTTTATCATGAAGGGGTGTTGAATTTTGTCAAATGCTTTCTCAGCATCTAATGAAATGATCATGTGGTTCTGTTCTTTCAGTTTGTTTATATAATGGATCACGTTGATGGTTTTCCGTATATTAAACCATCCCTGCATGCCTGGGATGAAGCCTACTTGATCATGGTGGATGATTGTTTTGATGTGCTCTTGAATTCGGTTTGCCAGAATTTTATTGAGTATTTTTACGTCGATACTCATAAGGGAAATTGGTCTGAAGTTCTCTTTCTTTGTTGTGTCTTTGTGTGGTTTAGGTGTAAGAGTAATTGTGGCTTCGTAGAAGGAATTTGGTAGGGCTCCATCTGTTTCAATTTTGTGGAATAGTTTGGATAATATTGGTATGAGGTCTTCTATGAAGGTTTGATAGAATTCTGCACTAAACTCGTCTGGACCTGGGCTCTTTTTGGTTGGGAGACCTTTAATGACTGCTTCTATTTCCGTAGGAGTTATGGGGTTGTTTAACTGGTTTATCTGTTTCTGATTTAACTTCGATACCTGGTATCTGTCTAGGAAATTGTCCATTTCCTGAAGATTTTCAAATTTTGTTGAATATAGGTTTTTATAGTAAGATCTGATGATTTTTTGAATTTCCTCTGAATCTGTAGTTATGTCTCCCTTTTCATTTCTGATTTTGTTAATTTGGACGCACTCTCTGTGTCCTCTCGTTAGTCTGGATAAGGGTTTATCTACCTTGTTGATTTTCTCAAAGAACCAACTTTTGGTTCTGTTGATTCTTTCTATGGTCCTTTTGTTTCTACTTGGTTGATTTCAGCTCTGAGTTTGATTATTTCCTGCCTTCTACTCCTCCTGGGTGTATTTGCTTCTTTTTGTTCTAGAGCTTTTAGGTGTGCTGTCAAGCTGCTGACATATGCTCTTTCCTGTTTCTTTCTGCAGGCACTCAGCGCTATGAATTTTCCTCTTAGCACAGCTTTCATTGTGTCCCATAAGTTTGGGTATGTTGTACCTTCATTTTCATTAAATTCTAAAAAGTTTTTAATTTCTTTCTTTATTTCTGCCTTGACCAGGTTATCATTGAGTAGAGCATTGTTCAATTTCCACGTATATGTGGGCATTCTTCCCTTATTGTTATTGAAGACCAGTTTTAGGCTGTGGTGGTCCGATAGCACGCATGGGATTATTTCTATCTTTCTGTACCTGTTGAGGCCCGTTTTTTGACCAATTATATGGTCAATTTTGGAGAAAGTACCATGAGGAGCTGAGAAGAAGGTATATCCTTTTGCTTTAGGATAGAATGTTCTATAAATATCCGTTAAGTCCATTTGGCTCATGACTTCTCTTAGTCTGTCGACATCACTGTTTAATTTCTGTTTCCATGATCTGTCCATTGATGAGAGTGGGGTGTTGAAATCTCCCACTATTATTGTGTGAGGTGCAATGTGTGTTTTGAGCTTTAGTAAGGTTTCTTTTACGTATGTAGGTGCCCTTGTATGGGGCATAGATATTTAGGATTGAGAGTTCATCTTGGTGGATTTTTCCTTTGATGAATATGAAGTGTCCTTCCTTATATTTTTTGATGACTTTTAGTTGGAAATTGATTTTATTTGATATTAGAATGGCTACTCCAGCTTGCTTCTTCTGACCATTTTCTTGGAAAGTTGTTTTCCAGCCTTTCACTCTGAGGTAGTGTCTGTCTTTGTCTCTGAGGTGTGTTTCCTGTAGGCAGCAGAATGCAGGGTCCTCATTGCGTATCCAGTTTGTTAATCTATGTCTTTTTATTGGGGAGTTGAGGCCATTGATATTGAGAGATATTAAGGAATAGTGATTATTGTTTCCCTTTATATTCATATTTGGATGTGAGGTTATGTTTGTGTGCTTTCATTCTCTTTGTTTTGTTGCCAAGACGATTAGTTTCTTGCTTCCTGAGGCTCAAGTTCGCTCGTGGGGTGCTGCCCAGGGGCTGTCTGCAGCGGCAGCAACCAGGAAGACCTGTGCCGCCCCTTCCGGGAGCTTCAGTGCACCAGGGTTCCAGATGGTCTTTGGCTTTTTCCTCTGGTGTCCGAGATCTGTGTGCAGGGAGCAGTCTCTTCTGGTTTCCCAGGCTTGTCTGCCTCTCTGAAGGTTTAGCTCTCCCTCCCACGGGATTTGGGTGCAGAGAACTGTTTATCCGGTCTGTTTCCTTCTGGTTCTGGTGGTGTCTCAGGCAGAGGGGTCCTGCCGCTCCTGGGCCCCCCCCACGGGAGCCCAGAGGCCTTATACAGTTTCCTCTTGGGCCAGGGATGTGGGCAGGGGTGAGCAGTGTTGGTGGTCTCTTCCGCTCTGCAGCCTCAGGAGTGCCCACCTGACCAGGCGGTGGAGTCTCTCTCTCACCGGGTCTGGGAGCAGAGAGCTGCTGATAATGTATATTTTTAAATTTGAGAAGCTTGTGTTTAATATGTGTATATTTAGAATTGTAGTATCTTTTTGTCATTGCAAAGTATGAAATGAATTTCCTTACATCTTCTGGACAGGATGAGTTTGAAATCTATTCTGTCAGCTACATAGACAAACTGAATAGGGACATGGTTCTTAGTTCGGTTTCACTAGTATACCTTCTATATCTCTCAGGATGGTAATCCTGTTTCTGGCTTAATATATGTCTGTTTACTGGGGAATTGAGTTTAGTGATATGTAAATATTTTTCAAACCTCTGTGTTAATTTTGTCATTTTTTTAAATTTTTGACTTTTTCATCCATTTCATTTGATTGACTGTCCTAGTGGTGTTAATTTATTTCCTGCGACCTCTGGTATTTTATCCTTCCCTGCAAACTATAGTATTACTATTAGGATCCTCTATAGAGCTGGCTTACTGATTATACATAGTTTTTAATTTATTTATAATATCCCTTAATCAGCACAGTAGCTGGGCAGCTGCCTGTCCTGCATGGAATTAGGTCTAATTTCCAAACAATGTCTCTGAACTCCTACTTACTATGCAGCATCTTGGCTGCTCTTTGTTCCACTTGGTCAGCCCTCAGGACCAGGCTTTCCTCTGTCTTAACCCATGGCTGCTGTCCTCCTTCCTCTCTCCTCTCCATCACATCCATTCTTCCTTTCTTCTTGGCAGCTCCTTCCTTCTTCCCCCCTCATGATCCTCTCTAGCAAAGCCCTCAAAAACGCACCTCCACCATCTGTCTGCTGTGCTTCTTTATAATCACAATTAATGGGAGAAGGGTCACTTTTCTGCGGGTTAAACAGTCTTACATTCTACAAATTAGCATTAAAATACAAGCTGAATTTTATCAATACACCACAGGATTTTCTTTCGCTTTGTTTTGGTTTAATTTTTCTTTTAACTTTTAACTTTTCATTTCATTTTTGGCTATCTTTTATTAATTGGTTATTTTATTAATTTACATTTCACATGTTATCCCGCTTTCCAGACTCCCCTCATCAAGCCTCATCATCATATTTCTTCTCAGCATTTTCTATATAACAGCCTTCCCCGAACTACACATATCCATTCCCACCTCACACATCTAGGATCTCCATTTGGTGGGGCCTCATTCCTACCAGAGTCAAGGTGCTACCACCACATTGATACCAGATAAGTCAATCCTCTTCTACCCAGTACCTAGGACAATAGACCCATACTTGTATACACATTGCCTAGTTATTTACTCCCTAGGACCAAGGAAGATTGGTGAGAGAGGGTCTGGTTAGATATTTAAAACCAATGATTGCTGCTTTCTCTTCTTTTTTTGGTTATTGGTAAAAATATGTTTGTATACTTCTCTTTTTTGTAATTATTGTGAGATGATTAATTTCTTGGATTTTCTTGGATAATATTTAGTTCATTGTCTTGGAGTTTTCTTCCTATTATCCTCTGGTGTGCTTTATAGAGAAAAATATAGTTTAAATTTGATTTTGTCATGTAATATCCTGGTTTCTCCATTTATAGCGATTGGGAATTACTCAGTGTATAGGAGCTTGGGTCTGCATTACATCAGCCCAAGATTTTCTGGCTTTTAGAGTCTCTCTTGAGAAGTCTGGTGTAATTCAAATTGGTCTGAATTAATTTGGTACTGGATATTTGTACCTTACCCCTTTTAATGTACTTTCTTGTATCTGTGCATTTAGCGTTTAATTTTTATTTGAAGGGAGGAATTTTTCTGGTATAATTAATTTGGCGTTCTGTAGGCTTGTTGAATGTTTTGGCCTTTTCTTTCTTCAGCTTACGGAAGTATTCTGCGATGATGAAGATATTTACTGAACCTATGAGCTGGAACTCTTAATTCTCTTCAATATCTATTATCCTTAGGTTTGGACTTACATTGAGTCCTGAAATTCATGGATATTTTGGATTCAACAAACCGTACATGTTTATCTGAGATGGATTTTTTGTGCTTTGTGGGGTGACCTCCTTGACCCCTACGCTTCCATTTATTATCTTGTTGGATAATGAGACATGGTCAGGAATGGTGACCTCTTGCCATAAACTATATGAAAATAGTGAGGTCAATTTATGTGTGTCAATATCCGTAGTCTTCTGGGTGGTTTTGGATCCTGGTTGGACATATGCAACTATTTCAAAAGCCCAGGATTGATATTCCTTGGGGTCCCATGATGATGCAATCAGACATGACAGAAAAAGACCAGAATACACATCAGAGAATGTGATTTGTATAATAGAGAGAACATTATTAATGTTCTAACTTATTAAGTTAGGATACAGAATATCTGATCACACTGTGATCTCCAAGAATGTATTATTTAACGAAAAACTATGGTTTGGTATAGCATTGCAAGGGCAAGGACATTTACGTAAGATCTGTTTGTTTCCTGTAAACATGGACTTTATTACTGTATGGTTCACCTACCACACACCTTTATTGCAAAGGTAAAAAGTGCACTTAGGTCCAGAGAAGATCGAGGCATGACTTGACAGAAAATGAAGATAACTAAGGCAATGGAAAGTCTTAGAGTTGAAGGATTACTAAGAAAGTGCTCAGAGGGAACAAGAATCACCTCTCTGGGAGGTCAGTGAATTAGGAAGGACAGTTGGGAGCTTTACTTGACGTCAGCATCTAAGTCTGGAAACGTCATTGGTAAAATTAATGTCTGGAATTTTGTGTTGTGAAACAGCACATTGGCTCTGCAGCATTTGGCAAGGTCCATGGACAGAGAGATTACACCAGCTGGAAACAATCTGAAAAGAAATCAGGTTTTATTCAGTTACCTGTGAAATCCTCAAGGAGAGGGGAATGGATGGGTAGCACCTTAATAGAAGGATTTATGATCTCAATAGTGCTACTCTAGATGCCTTCAAGATAGATGCAGAAAAAGAAAAACTAAATAACTTCACAGGAATTAGAACAATTCTGACCATGATTATTTCACATTGGCAGTTTATACTTGATTCGTCTTTTTAAATTTAAAACAAGAGCCTAGGGTGTAAATTCGAGGTAGCATTAGAATCACAGTATGTTCACACCACCTTTAAGGTGCCCAGCATCTAACACTCCGTGGCTAGAGATTCTACTTTTAACTGGATCACCAGAGAAAATCTACAATCAACCATGCTAGGGAGGCCCTGATCAGTGTGTATACTTTGTCCATCTCCACGACAACCCACTTCAGCAGAAACGCCTCCATTTTACAGGTGAAGAAACCACAGCTCAGAGCCAATTATCATCAGATCCCTCAGTCTCACTGGCTGTCAGTTACACCCACATCCTTCTCTGTGAAGGGAAGCTTTGGGCCTGATGTGGGCTGTGCAAGCTGACTCTCCTGAGATGATCAATGCTCTTCTTGAACCTGGGAGAACTGAAGACAAGATGAGCACACAGACTCCTGGGATAGATCCTGCCTCTGGGACCTAGGATGGGACACAGTATCCCTTGCCATGTGCCTCTCCTCATCTGAGGAATCTGTTCCCATGTGTCAGCTTCTACGGCAGTGGGTCTCAACACTCCTAGTGCTGCAACTCTGTAATACAGCTCTTCATGCTGTGGTGACCCCAAGTATAAAATTTTTTCATTGCTACTTCCTAATGAAGTTTGCAGTACTTATAAGTCATAATATGCAAGGTATCTGATATGCAATCTGTGTGTGAAGTTGTGCCTCACAGTCTGAGAAACATTGCTTTATATAATTTTTTTTAAAAGAAAGGCCTTCCTATGAGGAGGACCCGGAGCAGACATAAAGGCAGAGACACCGTGAAGTAGTGACAAGTGTCAGCAGGCCCAAGGCTGCTTGCCTTAATGCCAACAGAGATTTTCTAGCTAAAGGTACAATCTGGAATCACTGGCCCCATGACAATCTTACCTCAATTTTCCCACTTACAATGTCTGTCTGCTTGGACATGTCTGTCCAGGAAGCTAGTCCCTGTAGTCTCTGATAAAGGCAGAATGCTAAAGGCAGGTATGGTTTCCCTCTTTTGGCCCACAGTCACTTGTATAGAAGTAAGTTCAAATCCCCTGTGGGTAAATGTGTGTCTCTCACATAGTGTATTAGAATTGAAATATCTGTTTGAGTTGAGAAAAACCAACTCCCACTTCAGATTTAGAGCTGACCAACATTTTCTTTCAGGAGAATGAAGAAGCTGGCCAGGCCTGGAGACCCAGATCCCCTCCGTGCCTGGGATAATCCCACCTACAGTAGACTTCAGCTTCACCTAGCAGGTGTTATCAGAAAAATCTGACCTTAAGATTCTGAAATCCACAATATGCACAAACCCTAGAGTTGTTAGGTGGCCGATTTGGGAGATTTCTCCAGGTTATAATCATTCTGGCCTCTTCTCTTCCCTTGGATGCACTCTGTTCTCTCTTGTCTGTTGGTCCTAAAAGGACTTGGGTCAACTCAAGGACTTCTAGGGGAGGAGCTTTTGTTGTGGGAGTGAGCATGGATCAAGAATGTAACCCCATTCTGACTGGGCAACTAATCTCCAGAAAAATCTTCTGCAGGCAAAGAACTGGGTCCTGTGATAGACTACACTGTTTAACAGGGAGATCTGGTTGCTTTCTCCAGGAAGAAGCACTTGGGTGTTGACTCTCACTTCTCAACCTTCTGTTCTAAATCACTTCTGAGAAGGGGCACTTTCGTCTAACTCCTCAAAGGGACCTACCCTTCATTGTGGCTGGAGGATCCTATGGTGTTGCAGCTCTGAGCTGGGAGTGGGAGCACTCAGACTGACTTGGAGAAGCCTCTTTTCACAGCTGATCTAGATGTGAGGAACAGGTGCTTTTAAAGAAGCATGGGAAAGTATTTCCTGCAGGAGAGACCTCTGCAGGCAAAGACACACAGGACAGGGAAAAGCGAGTTTATGTACTGCCATCACATCCTAGCAGTCTCTATATGGGGCAAGCTTTTCCTCACCTTAGTAACAACAGCATGTAATAAATGAACCTTTTGCTGATTTCTGTCGTGGTTCCGACGTCAAAATGTCAATGAGCACCATGCAGACCCCGGACTTAGGCTGTATTAAAGTAGTCCACAGTATCAGTGTTATCTGCAAGGTACCATGGGACAGTAGTAATGCTTATTTGCATGAACCTGGACAGTTTTCACTACAGTCTTCTAAGTCATTTTATAAAATTTTATAGTGAGTTCATGGAAGAACAGGCTCAAACATAGACAGGAACATGCACACACACACACACACACACACACACATACATACATACATATACATATACTTTACTGAAATGGTGCATATTCTTTGTACACCAAAAAAAGGTGAGCATTAATGAAAATATACTAATAATTGAATAAGTGGTGGAAGCTGTGTAGAGACTGTGGCTTATAGTTACTTAAAAGGTCCTCACCAGGCTCTCTTCTTGTTGGTGGGTAAACGTCAAGTGCAATTGGGGTTCGTTATTTTCTTTCTCCATAGCACGCCGGACTAGGGTGGAAGCTAGGGTTTTCAGAATATTTGGTAAGTACTGTAACATTGAATGAAATCCTAAGGCTGGAACACTATTAATGTTCTAAAATATTACAGGGCAAGCTAAAGTCATATATCTACTGTATTTAAAGAAGCAATGAGAGCGAGGTAGATTGATGCCCTGTCTAAATTCAGAAATGTTGGAGACCGAATGTCTCCTGATGGTGTTATTTTATCAATGTAACATAACATATGTAACATATGCTCTTTAAAAGTAAAGGCCAGAAGTCCACAGAATAACAGCATTGGCCTTACCATATCCTCCCTTTGGGGATGGGAAAACTAATGTTCTGAAATCTTTGACTCTCAGGAAATGTGATCTTCATGGAAATTCAATTCCGTTGCAGATGGTCCAGTTGTTGTGGCCCATTGTTAGAAATATCAGCCTAAACCTATACTCCATCTGACAGAAAGCTCAGAATACAATTCACAGAACTTACTCCACATTCCCCAGACTTGTTTCTTTTTTCCATTATTTTTTTTTTTTTGATGAAAGGCCAGATTGCCTCACACTACTCTGTCGAAAATCGCCATTCATACTCCCAAAATTCTTGGGAAGATCGGAAAATGTGTCTTCCTATGTATCTGCCAGGCAGGGACTGAGAAAAAGTAGGGCACTGGTTGTTACTACAACACTGGTGACATCACAGAGGATGCCAAGAACTCTCTAGGAAACCATAGAATTTCCAAGAAGGGACATCTGATATCATAGAGAACAGAATTTGCCTCCCTGCTAATAACCTCCCTGTACAGTGCATAAGCTGAGGTGCCCTTTCCAGGAGACTTTCCTAGGGCATAGACACTGAGCACCTCCTGATTCCAAGGCCAAATATTCCTCAAGGCTTGATTATGGAAACCTTAGTAATTCCTATGCGTTTTAATGAATATTTCCCTGCTATTCCTGCCCAAAAATGTCTCATCTCAACTCAAATTATCCTCATTCAGCAATATTAGCCATTAAAAATTCCTGAAAAATAACACCAGTTTGAATATGCAGTCAAAAGATTCTCTTGTCTCGTTATGTACATGTGCTTGAGATCACATCAAGAAATAGCCTGCATGGTAGGTTGCGACATGGGTGTGTGTTATGGGAACTCTCATGAAGCCTTGTACTTAGCATTCCACAGTTGCCACAAAATCCCTTAGGAGAAAGAGTTGAAATCATTATTGTGCTAGGAACAGTTTGGAGTCCAATTGACAGAGGAAAAGTCAAATGTTGGAGCCACCAATGAAGGCACCCTCATGCTGCTTGTGGGGTTCTCCTCCTTGCACCAATTTCACCAAAGGACCATTGCTCACAGGCCTCTGTAAGCTATACCATGAGATCCTATCTGACAGTTTTTACCTTGGGCCTTTCACTGGGCATGCCCTCACCTTCTGTAAATTTAACCCCATTCTTCTAGTTTTAAGACCAAATGGTGATTATCTCTTTACAAGTACGTACTGTTTTGGTCCATATCGCTTCCCTACCATGTCTATTCTGAATCTCCAGCTTCAGCTTGCCTCACCCTATGTTCCTCTGTTTGCCTGGAGTTCTGCCCACATACATTCTGAGGTAGCTCTTGGCCATAAGATCTTCATTACGTACAATCGGCAGTGAGACAAGACCTGATAGAACTCTCAGCTTGTGTTGAGCTGGTGAGAAGGACAAACATCTACAAAGTAGCAAACCTGATGATGGATCATAAAATGATTAGAAAGAAATCCTGCTATCACTTAGCTCTCTGCCAGTAAAGAACTAAGACTTGAAGTTGACACACCTTAGTACAAAGAGACGTCACCTCAGCATTTCCTCTTTTACACCAAGAAATACCCTTATCTTTACATTGATAAGCTAGATAAAGTAAGATAAATTTTGAGATGCATCACATAAGAATGACAGTCCCAATATTCAGTCCATTTCTATTTGGCAAAATTGGAGAAGGTACTTCATTAACTAAATTATATTAGTGTAAAATTTTGTACCTGAATCACTTTCTCTCAGTTCTTAAACTTTTTTATCCTCTGTCTATCATAACTTTCATTTATTAACCATAATAACTTCCCCGAATCAAAAAGTACTATATTTCATTGTAAACAATTTAAGGGTCTATGTCCTTCATCTTTTTAATTTTATACCTCTTTTGTGGACATATTGCCATTTTTTATTTTTTCTTTTTTCATCTTCCACAAGTAGATCATTTTTTCTCTGATATGGAGAAGGATGCAAGGGTGGACTACAGATATGAGGGGGTGGTGGATATCAACGGAGTTGAGCTGCATGTTGCGAAATTCACAGAGAACAAATGAGAAGTTTAAAAAAATTAAAATGTGCACATTGGGGATAAAGAAGTGAATGCTTAACATGGAGAGGTTTGGCAGTGGACTGGGTATTTGTGGGGGTGGGGTGTATTTGGGTGGGGTTCTGACATGGTAAGAACACTGTCTGTTCTGGTCCTTCCAGGGAAACTCCTCCCATCCCACCTCTGCCTCTATCTCCACCTCCAACAGCTGAAACTGCCTCCTACTACAGCAGCAGCTTCTGGGCATCTGCCTTTCTGCTCAAGCTCTTCTAAGTGCTCGGGGGTGATACAAGCTTTGAAAAGTCCGGGGCAGCAGTCAGGCCATGCACACTCTGTTGTCATCCCCGTCGGGGCTCAGGATTTATGGTGCCAGAGCAGTTGTGGCGGGCATTTTGATGCTGCAGTGGGTTGTCTGTCGAGCCCCTCATTCTGGACCTCCCATGTCCCCCCTGGTCCTGTCAGGTTCCTAGTTGTCACACTCCTGTGTGATGGTGAACTCGTTTTCTTTTCTGAGTCTCATGACAAGAAAAGGTTAAGAGTAAACTATCTAATCATCTCCATCTGAGACCTGAGAAGGAGAAATGTTGCCTGAAGAAACAGGAAATTCAGAGCAAATAGCTTCCAATTCTAAAGAAATGACAGAAATTGTTGGCTACCGTGACAGACAGTCAGCAAATATTCTTGTGTCAGTGTGGCATCCAGTGTCAACTGAATGGGC